>NC_041389.1:77525987-77534148 GCF_002162155.2 Triticum dicoccoides | reverse complement strand
GGTGGTGAGGGCGGCGGTATTTAAGGAGGGGGGGCTGCTCCGGCTTGGGGAAGGGGGCGCCCGGGGAGGAGTCCGGCTCGGACTCCCCTCGGCGTCCGTGCGGCGCACGGCGGCGCGCGCGGGGAGGCGGCGGCGATGCGGGCCGGCCTGGCTGGGCCCTTAGCCCGGTCGGGCGCGGGTTCCTTTTTTTTAACATTCTGCCGACTTAGAAAAATCCTAGGAAAATAAATAAAAATCTAAAAATCCCAAAACAAGTTTTCTCCGTCTAAATGGAATATTTAAAAAGAGATGAACTTTTCTTGGCCCCTAAAATGCAACTTTTAAAACATGCAAAAAATTTCTAGGGCAAATAAAATTCCGAATAAACTCAAATAAAAACCCAATAATGATTTTAACATTTTTCCTCCGATATTTCAATTATTTTGGAGAAGTCATATTATCTCCCCTCATTTATGTATTTGAAATGAAATATTTTTTCGGAGAGAAAAATAATCAAAATCAAAATCCTCGTCTTCATTATTTGGTAAACCTCAAATATGAAAATCAGAAAATCCCCAACTCTCTCCGAGGGTCCTTGAGTTGCTTAGGATTTCGAGGATTGCAAATGAAAAAGCAATGAAATATGATATGCATGGATGATCTATGTATAACATGCCATATTGGAAATTTGGGATGTTACAAACCTACCCCCCTTAAGATGAATCTCGCCCTCGAGATTCGGCTTGGCTAGAAAATAGGTGCGGATGGTCCTTGCGAATATCCTCTTCTCGCTCCCAGGTGGCTTCCTCCTCGGTATGCTGACTCCACTGAACTATGCAAACTTGATAACTTTGTTGCGAGTGACTCGACTATCAAAATCAAGAATCTTTACTGGCTTCTCCTCATAGGTCAGATTATTATCCAGCTGAATCGCCTCCAAAGGTACTGTATCATTCAACGGTATATCGGCCATCTCAGCATGGCACTTCTTCAGTTGTGATACGTGAAACACATCGTGAACTCCTGACAATCCTTCAGGTAACTCCAGCTTATAGGCAACTTCTCCCATCCGTTCCAAAATACGATATGGTCCTACAAATCACGGGGCTAACTTTCCCTTAACTCCAAAACGTTTTACTCCCCTCAAGGGTGATACTCGTAGATAGGCTCTGTCTCCAATTTCATAGGTTACTTCATTGCGTTTTGAATCTGCATAACTCTTCTGTCTGGATTGAGCAATCTTTAGTCTGTCTCTGATCAGTTTAACCTTCTCCTCTGATTCCTTGATCAAATCTGGTCCAAACAACTGACGGTCTCCTACCTCATCCCACATCAATGGTGTTCCACATCTGCGTCCATACAGAGCTTCGAACGGTGCCATCTTCAAACTGGCCTGATAGCTGTTGTTATAAGAGAACTCCGCGTACGGCAAATTGTCATCCCAACTAGATCCATAATCTAGCGCACAAGCTCTCAACATGTCCTCCAGAATCTGATTGACTCTCTCTCTCTGTCTGTCCATCTGTGTGCGGGTGAAAAGCGGTACTGAACTCCAATCGGGTATCCAAAGTCTGGTGTAGTGATGCCAAAACTTTGAAGTAAACTGTGTTCCTCTATATGATACGATGCTCCTCGGAACTCCATGCAAACATACGATCCTGGACATATATATCTTGGCCAACTTTGCACTTGTATAAGTTGTTTTTATCGGGATGAAGCGAGCTACTTTGGTCAAACGATCCACAACTACCCATATAGAATCATATCCTGCCTTGCTTCTGGGTAATCCGGTAATAAAGTCCATACCAAGTTTGTCCCACTTCCATTCGGGTATTGGCATAGGCTGTAACAGTCCTGCTGGCTTCTGATGCTCGGCCTTCACTCTCTGACATACATCACATACGGCTACATACTCGGCAATATCCTTCTTCATACCAGTCCACCAGAAACATTCCTTCAAGTCCAGATACATCTTGGTGTTTCCGGGGTGAATCGAGTATGGTCAGTCATGGACCTCCTGAAGTATCAACTTCCTGATCTCCGAATTGTTGGGCACATAAACCCGGTCCTCAAACCACAAGGTATCATGCTCATCCTCGCGAAAACCTTTGGCTTTACCTTCGCCCATCCTCTCTCTTATCTCAGCAATCTCTTTGTCCTCCTTCTGAGCTTCTCGAATCTTGTCCAACAATGTCGACTGAACCTCCATTGCTGCAAGAAAACCTCTTGGAACAATCTCCAATCGAAGTTCCATGATCTCCGCAGCTAACTCCTTTGGCAATCCTTTGCTCTCAAGAATATTAGCATAACTCTTCCGGCTCAAAGCGTCTGCTACGACGTTGGCTTTTCCTGGATGATAGTGTAGCTTCATATCGTAATCCTTTATAAGTTCCAACCATCTCCTCTGTCTGAGGTTCAACTCCTTCTGTGTGAAAATGTACTTCAAGCTCTTATGATCCGTGTACACATCACAATGGTTTCCAATAAGATAATGTCTCCAGGTCTTCAACGCATGCACTATGGCTGCTAACTCCAAATCATGCGTGGCATAGTTCAACTCGTGTGGCTTCAGTTGTCGTGAGGCATACGAAACAACTTTTCCTTCCTGCATAAGCACACATCCAAGTCCCAAGCGAGAGGCGTCGCAATACACTTGAAACTCCTTATGTACATCTGGCAAGGTCAGCACTGGGGCTGTAGTCAATCGTTTCTTCAACTCCTGAAAGCTTGTCTCGCAATCCTCTGTCCATTTGAACTTAGTATCCTTCTTTAACAATTCAGTCATCGGTTTAGCAATCTTGGAAAAATTCTCAATGAATCTCCGATAATATCCTGCTAGTCCAAGGAAACTGCGGATCTCGCCAACTGAAGTGGGTGCCAACCATTCAGTGACCGACTGAACCTTACTGGGATCTACTGCTATACCCTCTCCTGATATAACATGCCCAAGAAATCTAACTTCTTTCAACCAAAACTCGCAATTGCTGAATTTGGCGTATAACTGGTGTTCCCTGAGTTTCTTGAGAACCAAACGCAAGTGTTCTGCGTGCTCCTGTTCGTTCTTCGAGTATATCATAATATCATCAATAAATACCATAACAAACTTGTCCAAATACTCCATGAACACCTTGTTCATCATACTCATGAAATAGGCAGGGGCGTTAGTCAGTCCAAATGACATGACCGTATACTCATATAATCCGTACCGTGTGGTAAACGTTGTCTTTGGTATATCCTTCTCTCGGATCTTCAACTGATGGTATCCTGATCGTAGATCAATCTTTGAAAACACCTTAGCTCCTTGTAACTGATCAAACAGATCATTAATCATCGGTAAGGGATACTTGTTCTTTATCATTAGTTCATTCAGAGCTCGGTAATCAACAACCATCCTCAGGGATTTATCCTTCTTCTCCACCAAAAGTACTGGGGCTCCCCAAGGTGATGAACTTCTATGAATGTAACCTTTCTCCAACAACTCTTTGATCTGCTTCTTAATTTCCTCCAGGTCATTTGCTGGCATCCGATAGGGTCTCTTGGATATTGGACCTATACCTGGCAATAGCTCTATCAAAAACTCGATGTCTCGATCTGGTGGCATACCTGGTAACTCTTCGGGAAAAACATCTGGAAAATCCTTTACTACCGGTACTTCCTCCTGTACAACTCTCGTGAGGGCGTTACTTGGCTCCTCCTAGGCACATGCCTAGATACATACTTAATCCTTTTCCCTCCGGGGTGGTAAGATAAATTGACTTGCTAGCACAGTCAATACTTCGTCCATACTTTGACATCCAGTCCATGCCTAATATCACATCCAATCCTTGCGACTCCAAGATGATTAGGTCAGACGGAAAAACATGCGTGCCAATGATTAAGGGTATCTGGGTGCACCATCTGCTAGCCATGTACTCTACTCCAGGCGAGCTCACTAACAGAGGGGTCCTAAGGGTTTGGGTTGGTAACTTAAACTTTTCCGCAAATCCCCTTGATATGTATGAATGCGATGCACCAGTATCGAAAAGAACAATAGCGGTAGATGACTGAACCAAAAACTTACCTATTACCGCGTCCGGCTGGTCTTCAACTTCCCCCACATTAACGTGGTTCACTTGTCCTTTGTTGAATGGATTGGGCTTCTTCCCAGCGCTCCCATTTCCGTTTCCATTCTTTCCTTCAGGGCAGTCATTGGCATAGTGCCCTGTCTTCCCGCACTTGTAGCAAATGACTTGACTTAAGTCCCTCTTTGCGGGTGTCAATGGTTTAGAGCGATTCTGATTATTGTTCGCTCTGTTCCCATTCCCGTTCTTCGCACCGTTATGGTTATGCGATCCTCCTCCAATATGGTTATGACCTCCATGGTTATGAACAAGTCCTCCCGAGCTCGGGGTTAAGCGAGGCTTCTGGTGAGCTCCTGAGTTTTATTTCCCTTGTCCATACTTCCTCTTACGGCTCTCAATTTGCTGCTGCTTTCCTTCAATCATTAGAGCCTTATCTACCAACTCCTGGTAGTTGTTGAAGGTTGCTACCATCAACTGCATGCTCATCTCATCATTCAGCCCTTCCATAAACTTCTCCTGCTTCGCGGCATCTGTGGCCACATCATCAGGGGCATAGCATGATAACTTGCTAAACGCATCCATGTACTGGCCAACAGTACGGTTCCCCTGGCGTAAATTGCGAAACTCACGCTTCTTCATCTGCATAGCTCTAGTCGGGACATGGGCAGTACGAAAAGCCTGCTGAAACTGAGCCCATGTGACAGTGTCGATAGGATAGGTGGCTGTGAAATTCTACCACCATGCCGCTGCAAGTCCTTCCAGTTGGTGTGCAGCAAAATGCACTTTCTCAGCATCTGTGCATCCTGCGGTGGTTAACTCCCTTCCAATACGGCGTAGCCAATCATCTGCAACTATTGGCTCGATGCTACTAGAGAACACCGGCGGTTGTAACCTTAAGAAACGGGCGAGGTTATCCACTGGCGGCGGGTTGTTGTTGGCATTGTTGTTGTTGGCATTGCCCTAGTTTTGAACTAGCAATTGCATCAAGGCATTCTGCTGTTGGATCAACTGGGTGATCTCCGGTGGAAAAACAAAATCAGGGTCTCTTCTCGGAGGCATCTGATGGGTTTAGATGGAAGAGATTAGAATAGAAAAAGATCTAGGGGAGAAACACTACCCATATGCATATGAGGCAAACACAAGCATTCATTCAATCAATCAAGCAAGGGCATACAAAATGGTCTGGGACTATCGTAAAAGTGCTCCACTACTTCTAGTTACATGGGGGAATACTACTATTATATGGTGGTCATCTAGAAATCTTGATCGGTGGAAGACTCCATGATGTCTGCTCCAGCTTCATCTTCGTAGTCATCATCACTTGGATCTGAATCGGTGTCGTCGATGATGATATAATTGTCCGGACAAGTGGGACCTCCTTCCTCTTCTCTCGGGGCTGGTTCTCCCATGAAGACTCAGATCTTCTTGACTAGGTCATCATTCTTCTCCAGTAGGGTCTTGATTTCCTTCTCATATCCATCGCGTGTAAACTTGAGTTCTTCCTCCAGCTCGATCATCCTAGTTTTCGCCTTCTTCATCTCCATCATGTCTGCGCACATCTGGTTCTCCTAACATCGAATGTGCTGGTTTAGCTCCTGGATAAAAGCTGCAACAGATCTATCCTTCCTGGTGCTGATCATCTCCCATTGTTCATCCTGGCACCCACATATTTGATAGATGGTGTCTTTAAGCTCCCTGTTGTAGATTTCTCCAATGCGTCCCATGGTAATATGAGCTGCCATACTCTTGCCAAGGCTCCAAGTGGGTGCTTCGAAAGAAAACTCTATGGGTTTGGAAGTTGGCGAGAACATCCTTCCTGGAACTCGTACTTGAATCATCCAGCACTCTTCTTCTGGTAAAGTGGCGTTGTACGTCCCGGTGAAGCTTGGTATTCCAATATTCAAGTACCTAGTGACTTCCTTCAAGTGGCGTCCAAAAGGTGTGTCTTCATCCGGTTGTGCAAACTTGTTCTTCATCTCCTTCATGCTAAAGAGTGGAAAATGGAGAGGAGTCAGAAATGAGTAGAGAAGAGTGACCTGTGGTTTATCTTAGTGGTCGTATCCTACACTCAGCGTGTGCTCTGATACCATCTTGTAGCGACCCGACCTCAGATGGTCAAGTCTCTGTGCTCCCGTGTCATCCCTGGATCGGTAATGCTGACATACACGGTACTCGAAGGATTTATAACAGAGTAGCAATCACACACTTATTACATCGAATGTCTCAAAAGAGAACTTATTACAATAATATGGCTTAAGGCCATCTAATGCGATAACAGCGGAAGGCTTGGAAGATAAAGTGAGTCCATCAACTCCAATGGCATAGCTGAGCTGCACGGCAACGACCTATCGAACCTTACTCCTCGTCTGAAAAGTCTGCAACATAATATGTTGTAGCCCGAGAACGGGTCAGCACAAGGAATATGCTGGCAATGTAACACAAAAGAGCAATAACAGAGTAATGCTACCACTACATGCATACTTGGCTGGTGGAAAGCTCTATGGTTACAGTTTTTGCGAAAAGCCAATTTTTCCCTACAACAAAGGAATATAATTTTTATTTAACTATCATGGTGGTTGAAACATCATTTGAGAAGGTAACCCCAACTCAATGATCCCAATTAATATAGTTAACATCCTAGCAATATTAATTTAGAGTGTTGAGATACATGTGAATACTCAAGTACTAGATACTCAGAATTGTCCATGACCGGGGACACGGCTAACCATGATTAGATTGTACACTCTGCAGAGGTTTGCGCACTTTTCCCCACAAGACTCGATCGCCTCCGTTGGATTTCTCGCACTACATGGTGTTTGAGAAACGGATGACCGAGACACAGTCTTTCAGAAACATTAACTCTCTACTCCGGGTAGACCATACCAAACCTACAAAACCCACTACCTGCTGATCCACCTCTTCAAGAGCTTCACGTAACTTACTCAACTATGCTAGAGCCCATAATAGCTTGTGGCTGCACACGGAAGTTTCTAGCATGAATAATCTCAGTTCCCTTTGAGCCTGGGTGGCGGTCCATAGGAAAATCACACGGTAACCCCGGGATTTCCAAAAAATAGGCAATCACTGGATACCCCAGGTGCCTCAATCCACCCAGATGTGTATTAAAGTTGCCACCTTAAGTAAACCATTAATAAACAATCTCACATCCGTCATGGATACACTCAAACCCAATCCACGTCTATGAGCATAGCATGGCAATATAAGCATAACGTAGAAGTAACTCCCAAGGGTTTGATAATAAACAGGGCAATAGGTTCTACCTCAGCAACTACTTCCCAACCCACAAGTTAAAGACATCCTAGTCATGCAATGTTTGAGGATTGAAACTAATGCATAAAAACTGGGTATAGAAAGAGTATGATCAATGTGTTACTTGCCTTGCTGACGATCCGTGAATCCTAGAGACTCGTAGTAACACGCATCGCACTCCGAGAATTCTATCGCAAACAAACAATAACATACATAAGCAACAAGCAAAGATGCACAAGTAGAACTCCAAATAAAAGAGATTGACCAGAGAGTTCAACTTAAGAACTCCGGTTCGCAAAAAGAAACAAATCAAACAGAGCAACGAAACTCAAACGGCGAAAGAAATAAGATCTGTTTACTAATCTTAACTAGGGTCAAATTTTATAGAGACGAAAACTTGTTTGAGTTGATTATTCGGAAAGAAGGTTTCGAGATGAAACTCCAGGCGCTTGAATCGCCTGATTCCGATAAACGAGCGAAAAGATAAACATGTTCGAATATCGGATCAGAAATCGCGATCAGAATAATCGCGGAATAAATCCGATAAAAAGGAAAACGACGAACGGCTAAACGAATGAATGTTCGTTAGCAGAAACTAAACGATGAACACGTTCGTTAAAACGAACGGACGAGCGAACGCTCGCTAAGTAAATAAACCGAAGAATAAAACCGATATATAAAAAAATGAACTAGGGTTTTCTCAAAAAACGAAGGGATTTCTAAAAAAACGGCGGCGGGGTGGCTACCTCCGGCGAGGTCGTCCGGCGAGGCGGGCGGCTCCGGCGGGGCTTGGCGAGGGGCGGCGGGGCTCGGGCGGGGCGCGGCGGCGCGGAAGGCGGCGGCGGCGGCTC
>NC_041389.1:77524551-77525639 GCF_002162155.2 Triticum dicoccoides | reverse complement strand
GGCGGCGGCGGTGGTGGCGGGTGCTGGCGGGTGGTGGTGAGGGCGGCGGGGCGTCGGTATTTAAGGAGGGGGGCTCCTCCGGCTTGGGGAAGGGGGCGCCCGGGGAGGAGTCCGGCTCGGACTCCCCTCGGCGTCCGTGCGGCGCACGGCGGCGCGCGCGGGGAGGCGGCGGCAGTGCGGGCCAGCCTGGCTGGGCCCTTGGCACGGTCGGGCGCGGGTTCCTTTTTTTTAATACATTCCGCCGACTTAGAAAAATCCTAAGAAAATAAATAAAAATCTAAAAATTCCAAAACAATTTTTCTCCGTCTAAATGGAATATTTAGAAAGAGATGTACTTTTCTTGGCCCCTAAAATGCAACTTTTAAAACATGCAAAAAATTTCTAGGGCAAATAAAATTCCGAATAAACTCAAATAAAAACCCAATAATGATTTTAACATTTTGCCTCCGATATTTCAAATATTTTGGAGAAGTCATATTATCTCCCCTCATTTATGTATTTGAGATGAATTATTTTTCCGGAGAGAAAAATAATCAAAATCAAAATCCTCGTCTTCATTATTTGGTAAAACTCAAATATGAAAATCGGAAAATCCCCAACTCTCTCCGAGGGTCCTTGAGTTGCTTAGGATTTCGGGGATTGCAAACGAAAAAGCAATGAAATATGATATGCATGGATGATCTATGTATAACATGCCAAATTGGAAATTTGGGATGTTACATGTTCATCGGGAGGGGTGTGGTGTACCGTAAAACGGGACTCCACGGGGTACTGTTCATCTCCACCGTCGACCTCCTCCAGCCTCCACGGGGCTACTGTTCATCCACAGTCGACCTCCTCCAGCCTCCATGGGCTCCTGTTCATCCAGCCTCCACCGCGCGCTACTCCACCGGCTCCTGTTCAACCACCCCTCTCCACGGGCTCCTGTTCAACCACCCCTCCACGGGCTACTGTTCATCCACCCCTCCAATGTCTACTATTCATCCATCCCTCCACGGGGTCGCCTGTTCATCTAGCCCTCCATGGGGTCCTATTCATCTAGCCCCAACTGGCTCGATCGATCGGGGTCCTGTTCATCCAGAGGCAAC
>NC_041389.1:77498967-77524304 GCF_002162155.2 Triticum dicoccoides | reverse complement strand
ATCGATCGGCTTTAGTTAGCAGCAGTAGCGAAAGAACCGCTCGATCGGGTTCAGTTAACAAGCCATCGATCGATTGCTCGGGTTCAGTAACGCATAGCCTGCAGTGCAATCGCTCGGGTTCAGTTAGAGCCCAACGCCTCGCTCAGGTTTAGTTAGAGCCAACGCCTCGCACACACGCGCGTACGTGTACGAGAGAAATGCGCATCGCTCGGCCCCCGACCTCCCACCATAACCGGGAACTCCCTGAAATTTTCCTCGCCCTCGCTTCTACCATAGTTTTCTCCGTCATGGACGACCCAAAGAATGTCATGCAGCTATGTCTCCGTCCCGCCCAGGACGAAAAGCCCATTTTCTGTCATGATTTTTTGTCATAGAAGTAGGATCCCGCCACATCTATGATGATACTGGGTTTTGTCACAATTATCGTCATAGAAGTGTCATAAGTATGACACAAAAAAATTCATTCGGCCCAAAATGTCACGGATGTGTCTTTTTTTGTAGTGATTAATCGGAAAGAATAACTTTAAGGTGGTTTTGTACCCTACAATAATCTCTTAGTTTGTTCTCTGCTATTAGTGACTTTGGAGTGACTCTTTTTTGCATGTTGAGGGATTGTTATATGATCTAATTATGTTATTATTGTTGAGAGAACTTGCACTAGTGAAAGTATGAACCCTGGGCCTTGTTTCGAAGCATTGCAATACCGTTTTTGCTCAATTTTACCACTTGTTACCTTGAAGTTTTTATATTTTCAGATTACAAAAACCTATATCTACCATCCATATTGCACTTGTATCACCATCTCTTCGCCGAATTAGTGCACCTATACAATTTACCATTATATTGGGTGTGTTGGGGACATAAGAGACTCTTTGTTATTTAGTTGCAGGGTTGTTTGAGAGAGACCATCTTCATCCTACGCCTCCCACGGATTGATAAACCTTAGGTCATCCACTTGAGAGAAATTTTCTACTATCCTACAAACCTCTGCACTTGGAGGCCCAACAACGTCTACAAGAAGAAGGTTGTGTAGTAGACATCATCCAACTCCGAGAGGCTTGGACCAGTCCATAAATGGATCGCTGGAGCTTGCACACTTTGTTAGCACCCTTTGGGTCGACAAAACCTTCTGGTTGCATCATATACAACTCTTCTTTAAGAAATCCATTAAGGAATGCAGTTTTGACATCCATTTATCAAATTTCATAATCATAAAATGCGGCAATTGCTAACATGATTCGGACAGACTTAGGCATCGCTACGGGTGAGAAGGTCTCATCGTAATCAACTCCTTGAACTTGTCGAAAACCTTTCGCAACAAGTCGATCTTTGTAGACAGTAACATTACCGTCATCGGCAGTCTTCTTCTTGAAGATCCATTTATTTTCTATGGCTTGTTGATCAGCGGGCAAGTCCAGCAAAGTCCACACTTTGTTTTCATACATGGATCCCATCTCAGATTTCATGACCTCAAGCCATTTCACGGAATCTAGGCTCATCATTGCTTCCTTATAGTTCGTAGGTTCATCATGGTCTAGTAACATGACTTCCAAAACAGGATTACCGTACCACTCTAGTGTGGACCGTACTCTGGATGGCCTACGAGGTTCAGTAGTAACTTGATCTGAAGTTTCGTGATCATCATCATTAGCTTCCTCACTAATTGGTGTAGGAATCACTAGAACTAATTTATGTGATGAACCACTTTCCAATTGTGGAGAAGGTACAATTACCTCATCAAGTTCTACTTTCCTCCCACTCACTTCTTTCGAGAGAAACTCCTTCTCTAGAAAGGATCCATTCTTAGCAATGAAAATCTTGCCTCTGGATCTATGATAGAAGGTGTACCCAACAGTTTCCTTTGGGTATTCTATGAAGACGCACTTCTCTTATTTGGGTTCGAGCTTATCAGGTTGAAGCTTTTTCACGTAAGCATCGCAGCCCCAAACTTTAAGAAACGACAACTTGGGTTTCTTGCTAAACCATAGTTCATATGGTGTCACCTCAACGGATTTTGATGGTGCCCTATTTAACGTGAATGCAGCCGTCTCTAAAGCATAACCCCAAAACGATAGCGGTAAATCAGTAAGAGACATCATAGATCGCACCATATCCAATAAAGTACGATTATGACATTCTGACACACAATTACGTTCTGGTGTTCCGGGTTGCATGAGTTGCGAAACAATTCCACATTGTTTCAAATGAAGACCAAACTCGTAACTCAAATATTCGCCTCCACGATCAGATCATAGAAACTTTACTTTCTTATTACGATGATTTTCCACTTCACTATGAAATTCTTTGAACTTTTCAAATGTTTCAGACTTATATTTGATTAAGTAGATATACCATATCTGCTTAAATCATCTGTGAAGGTCAGAAAATAATGATACGCGCCATGAGCCTCAACACTCATTGGTTCGCATACATCAGTATGTATTATTCGGAGTTTTAGTCATCTTTCCCATGAGGCATGGTTCGCAAGTACCAAGTGATTCATAATCAAGTGGTTCCAAAAGCTCATCAGCATGGAGTTTCTTCATGCGCTTTACACTAATATGACCTAAATGGTAGTGCCACAAATAAGTTGCACTATCATTATCAACTTTGCATCTTTTGGCTTCAATATTATGAACATGTGTATCACCACGATCGAGATTCAACAAAAATAGACCACTCAACAAGGGTGCATGGCCATAAAAGATATTACTCATATAAATAGAACAACCATTATTCTCTGATTTAAATGAATAACCGTCTCGCATCAAACAAGATCCATATATAATGTTCATGCTCAATGTTGGAACCAAATAACAATAATTCGGGTCTAAAACTAATTCCGAAGGTAGATGTAGAGATAGCGTGCCGACGGCGATCACATTGACCTTGGAACCATTTCCGACGCGCATCGTCACTTCGTCCTTAGACAATCTTTGTTTAATCCGTAGCCCCTGTTTCGAGTTGCAAATACGAGCAACAGAACCAGTATCAAATACTCAGGCGCTACTACGAGCATTAGTAAGGTACACATCAATACCATGTATATCAAATATACCTTTCACTTTGCGATCCTTCTTATCCGCCAAATACTTGGGGCAGTTCCGCTCCCAGTGACCAGTCCCTTTGCAGTAGAAGCACTCAGTTTCAGGCTTAGGTCCAGACTTGGGCTTCTTCCCGGGAGTAGCAACTTTCTTGCTATTCTTCTTGAAGTTCCCCTTCTTCCCTTTGCCCTTTTTCTTGAAACTAGTGGTTTTTTTAACCATCAACACTTGATGCTCCTTCTTGATTTCTACCTCCGCAACCTTTAGCATTGCGAAGAGCTCGGGAATCGTTTTCGTCATCCCTTGCATATTATAGTTCATCACGAAGCCTTTATAGCTTGGTGGCAATGATTGAAGAAATCTGCCAATGACACTATCATCAGGAAGATTAACTCCCAGTTGAGTCAAGTGGTTATGGTACCCAGACACTCTGAGTGTGTGTTCACTGAAAGAACTATTCCCCTCCATTTTGCAGATATAGAACTTGTTGGAGACTTTATATCTCTCAACTTGGGCATTTGCTTGAAATATTAACTTCAAATCTTGGAACATCTCATATGCTCCATGACGTTTGAAACATCTTTGAAGTCTCGATTCTAAGACGTAAAGCATGGCACACTAAACTATCGAGTAGTCATCAACACGCGTCTGCCAGGCATTCACAATTTCTGTAGTTGCTGGCGCAGGTGGTACACATAGTGGTGCTTCCAGGATGTAACTCTTCTGTGCGGCAATGAGGATAATCCTCAAGTTACGGACCCAGTCCGTGTAATTGCTACCATCATATTTCAACTTGGCTTTCTCTAGGAGCGCATTAAAATTCAAGGGAACGATAGCACGGGCCATTGATCTACAACAACGTAGACATGCAAAAACTATCCGGACTAAGTTCATGATAAATTAAAGTTCAATTAATCATATTACTTAAGAACTCCCACTTAGATAGACATCCCTCTAGTCATCTAAATGATCACGTGATCCAAATCAACTAAACCATGTACGATCATCACATGAGATGGAGTAGTTTTCAATGGTGAACATCACTATGTCGATCATATCTACTATATGATTCACGTTTGACCTTTCGGTCTCAGTGTTCCGAGGCCATATCTGCATATGCTAGGCTCGTCAAGTTTAACCCGAGTATTCTGCATGTACAAAACTGGCTAGCACCCGTTGCATGTGAACGTAGAGCTTATCACACCCGATCATCACGTAGTGTCTCGGCACGACGAACTGTAGCAATGGTGCATACTCAGGGAGAACACTTATACCTTGAAATTTGGTGAGGGATCATCTTATAATGCTACCGTCGTACTAAGCAAAATATGATGCATAATAGATAACACATCACATGCAATCAAAATATGTGACATGATATGGCCTCACCATCTTGTGCTCTTGATCTCCACCACTAAAGCATCGTCATGATCTCCACCGTCACCGACTTGACACCTTGATCTCCATAGTAGCATCGTTGTCGTCTCGCCAACTATTGCTACTATGACTATCGCTACTACTTAGTGACAAAGTAAAGCAATTACATGGTGATTGCATTTCATACAATAAAGCGAGAACCATATGGATCCTACCAGTTGCCGATAACTCTGTTACAAAACATGATCATCTCATACAATAATTTATATCTCATCATGTCTTGACCATATCACATCACAACAAGCCCTGCAAAAACAAGTTAGACATCCTCTACTTTGTTGTTGCAAGTTTTACATGGCTGCTACAGGCTTCTAGCAAGAACCGTTCTTACCTACGCATCAAAACCACATTGATTTTTGTCAAGTGTGATGTTTTAACCTTCAACAAGGACCGGCCGTAGTCAAACTCGATTCAACTAAAGTTGGAGAAACAGACACCCGCTAGCCACCTGTGTGCAAAGCACGTTGGTAGAACCAGTCTCATGAACGTGGTCATGCAATGTCGGTTCGGGCCGCTTCATCCAAAAATACCGCCAAATCAAAGTAAGACGTTGGTGGTAAGCAGTATGGCTATTATTGCCCACACTCTTTGTGTTCTACTCGTGCATATATCATCTACGCATAAACCTGGCTCGGATGCCACTGTTGGGGAACGTAGCAATTCAAAAAAATTCCTATGATCATGCAAGATCTATCTAGGAGATGCATAGCAACAAGACGAGCGAGTGTGTCCATGTACCCTCATAGACCGAAAGCGGAAGCGTTTAGTAACACGATTGATGTAGTCGAACGTCTTCACGATCCAACCGATCCAAGTACCGAACGTGCGGCACCTCCGTGTTCAGCACACGTTCAGCACGATGACGTTTGTCGTGCTCTTGATCCAGTTGAGGACGAGGTAGAATTCTGTCAGCACGATGGTGTGGCGACGATGATGATGATGTTACCAGCGCAGGGCTTCGCCTAAGCACTACGACGATATGACGAGGTGTTAAACAGTGGAAGGGGGCACCGCACACGGCTAAGAGATTGTCTATTGTGCTTTGGGGTGCCCCCTTGGCCACGTATATAAAGGAGGGAGGGAGAGAGGCCAGCGGCGAGGAGGGGCGCGCCAAGGGGGGTCCTACTTGGACTACTAGTCCATGTAGGATTCGCCCCCCCCCCTTCCTTTCTTCCACCGGAGGGAAAGGAAGGAGGGGAGAAGGAGAAGGAAGGAGGGGGCCGCGCCCCCTCCCCTTGTCCAATTCGGTTTGGGCAGGGGGAGGCGCGCGCCACCTTGTAGCCCTTCTTCCCTCTCTCCACTAAAGCCCACTAAGGACCATTAACTTCCCCGGGGGTTCCGGTAACCCCTCGGTAGTCCGGAAAAATACCCAGATCACTCGGAAACATTCCGGTGTCCGAATATAACCTTCCAATATATGTATCTTTACCTCTCAACCATTTAGAGACTCCTCGTCATGTCTGTGATCTCATCCGGGACTCCGAACAAACTTCGGTCATCAAATCACATAACTCATAATACAAATCGTCATCGAACGTTAAGCGTGCGGATCCTACGGGTTCGAGAACCATGTAGACATGATCGAGACATATCTCCGGTCAATAACCAATAGCGTAACCTGGATGCTCATATTAGTTCCTACATATTCTACGAAGATCTTTATTGGTCAAACCGCATAACAACATACGTCATTCCCTTTGTCATCGGTATGTTACTTGCCTGAGATTCGATCGTCGGTATCATCATACCTAGTTCAATCTTGTTACCGGCAAGTCTCTTTACTCGTTCTGTAATGTTTCATCCTGCAACTAACTCATTAATCACATTGCTTGCAAGGCTTATAGTGATGAGCATTACCGAGAGGGCCCAGAGATTCCTCTCCGATACATGGAGTGACAAATCCTAATCTTGATCTATGCCAACCCAACAAACACCTTCAGAGACACCTGTAGAGCATCTTTGTAATCACCCAGTTACGTTGTGACGTTTGATAGCACACAAGGTGTTCCTTCGGTATTCGGGAGTTGCATAATCTCATAGTCAGAGGAACATGTATAAGTCATGAAGAAAGCAGTAGCAATAAAACTGTGACAATCATAATGCTAAGTAACGGATGTGTCTTGTCCATCACATCATTCTCTAATGGTGTGATCCCGTTTATCAAATGACAACACATGTCCATGGTTAGGAAACATAACCATCTTTGATTAACGAGCTAGTCAAGTAGAGGCATACTAGGGACATTATGTTTTGTCTATGTATTCACACATGTACTAAGTTTCGGGTTAATACAATTCTAGCATGAATAATAAACATTTATCATGATATAAGGACATATAAACAACAACTTTATTATTGCCTCTAGGGCATATTTCCTTCAAACATCACATGCAATCAAAATATGTGACATGATATGGCTATCATCATCTCGTGCTTTTGATCTCCATCTCCAAAGCATCGTCATGATCTCCATCGTCACCGGATTGACGTCTTGATCTCCATCTTAGCATCGTGGTCGTCTCGCCAACTATTGCTTCTACAACTATTGCTAACTCATAGCAATAAAGTAAAGCAATCACATGGTGTATGCATTTCATACAATAAAGAGACAACCGTACGGCTCCTGCCGGTTTCCAGATATCTTACAAAACATGATCATATCATACAATAATGTATATATCATCATGTCTTGACCATATCACATCATAGCATACCCTGCAAAACCAAGTTAGACGTCCTCTACTTTGTTGTTGCAAGTTTTACGTGGCCGCTATGGGCTTCGAGCAAGAACCGTTCTTACCTATGCATAAAACCACAACGGTGTTTCGTCAAGTTTGTAGTTTTAACCTTCTTCAAGACCCGGCCGTAGTCAAATTAGATTCAACTATAGTAGGAGAAATAGACACAAGCCAACAACCTTTATGCAAAACTAGTTGCATGTCAGTCCGTGGAACTGGTCTCATGTGCGTGGACATGTAAGGTTCGTTCGGGCCGCTTCATCCCACAATACAGCCAAATCAAAATAAGACATTGGTGGTAAGCAGTATGACTATCACCGTCCACTAGTCTTTGTGTTCTACTTGTGCATATCATCTACACATAAACCTGGCTCATGATGCCTCTGTTGGGAATCGTTGCATGGAGAACAAAAAATTTCTGCGCACACGCAATCATCTATCCATGGATATGCATAGCAACGAGGGGGAGAGTGTGTCTACGTACCATCGTAGACTGTAAGCGGAAGCATTTCACAACACAGTTGATGTAGTCAAACTTTCTTCGTGATCCACCGATCGAGTACCGAATGTACGACACCTTCGAGTTCTGCACACGTTCAGCTCGGTGACATCCCTCGCCTTCTTGATCCAGCAAGACGTCAAGGTAGTATATGAGTTCCGTCAGCATGATAGCATGGTGACGGTGATGGTGTAGTGATCTCCGCAGGGCTTCACCTAAGCACTACGAAAATATGACTGGTGGTGTAAACGGTGGAGGGGGGCGCCACACACAGCTAGGAAATTGTTTGGTTGTGCTAGGCGCCCCCCCCCCACACACACACATATATATATAGGTGGAGGGGAGGAGGGAGCCACCAGGAGGGCGCCCCAAGTAGGCCGAATCCTACTTGGGCACCTCCCTAGTGGCGTGCCCCCCTGTCATATTTGTCGAAGGGGGAGGAAAGAGGAGGAAGGGGGAATCCTATTCCCTTTCTTTCCTTTCCTTCTTCCCCTTTCCTTCTCCACCTGGGCTGGCCCATATGGGGGGCGCACCAACCCATTGTGGCTGGTGTGTTTCCCCTCTTGGCCCATAAGGGCCATATCTTTTGTCGGGGGTGCCCGAAACCCCTTCCGGTGATCCGATGTGTACCAGGTACCCTTCGGAACACTTTTGGTGTCCGAATACCATCGTCCTATATACCAATATTTACCTCTCGACCATTTCGATACTCCTCGTCATATTCGTGATCTCATCCGCGACTTCAAACAACATTCGGTCACCAAATCACATAACTCATATAATATTATATCGTCATTGAACGTTAAGCGTGCGGACCCTACGAGTTCGAGAACTATGTAGACATGACAGAGACACCCCTCCGGTCAATGACCAATAGCGAAACCTGGATGCCCATATTGGCTCCTACATATTCTAGGAGGATCTTTATTGGTTGAACCGTTATGACAACATATGTAATTCCCTCTGTCCATCGGTATGTTACTTGCCCGAGATTCGATCGTCGGTATCTTCATAAACATTGCAAGCTTATGATGTGTATTACCGAGAGGGGCCAGAGATACCTCTCCGATACTCGGAGTGAAAAATCCTAATCTTGATCTATGCCAACTCAACAGACACCTTCGGAGATACTTGTAGAGCACTCTATAATCACCCATTTACGTTGTGACGTTTGATAGCACATAAAGCATTCCTCCGGTATCCGGGAGTTGCATAATCTCATAGTCGAAGAATAAGTATTTGACATGAAGAAAGCAATAGCAATAAAACTGAATGAACATTATGCTAAGCTAACAGATGGGTCTTGTCCATCACATCATTCTCCTAATGATGTGATCCCGTTATCAAATGACAACTCATGTCCATGATTAGGAAACCTTAACCATCTTTGATCAACAAGCTAGTCTAGTAGAGGCTTACTAGGGACACAGTATTTGTTTATGTATTCACACATGTATTTAAGTTTCCGATCAATACAATTATAGCATGAATAATAAACCTTTATCATGAATAAGGAAATATAACAACTTTATTATTGCCTCTAGGGCATATTTCTTTGAGTGACAAGGTACTTGGGCACGGCCAAGGGGTAGCGCGTGCCAAGATACCTTGTGGGCCCCCTGTGGCACCTCTTCGCGTGATTCCAACTCTGAAAATTCTTATAAATAGGGAAATCCCTGAAAGTTAAGCTGGAACTTCGACTCCATTGCCGCAAGCCTCTGTTCTGAAGAGATACAATCTAGAGCCATATTCTGACACCATGCCAGAGGGGGAAATCATCACCGGAGGCCATATTCATCATCTCGGTGGTCTCCATCATGAGGAGGGAGTAGTTCACCCTCAGAGCTGACGGTACATACCAGTAGGTATGTGTTTGATCTCTCTCTCTCTGTGTGTGTGTGTGTCTCTCTCTCTCTCGTGTTCTTGATTTGGCACGATCTTGATGTTGCCATAGGTTTTGTTAATATAGTCAGATTATATGGTGTTTTCCCTCTTTCTATCTTGTTGTGATGAATTGAGTCTTTCCCTTTGGGATTTCACTATTATCGGATTGAAAACTTTGGATTTGAGAACACTTGATGTATGTCTTGCATGTGGATACCCATGGTGACAATTGGGTGTTCGATTGATTCACTTGATATATATTTTGGCAATCAACTTGTGGATTCTCGCGGTGACATTGGGGTAATCTAGGCATAGTGGTTGATGCACATTTTTGTCCTACTTTCTCAAACTTTGGGGGTACTCTTTGAAGTTCTTTGTGTTGGATTGAATATTATGAATTTGAAGTTGTTTGATGGATATTGAATAATACACTCACAGATACTTGTGGTGACATTGGGGTATCTAGGTGACATTAGAGTTGGTTGATGTGTATCATATGGTGGTATTTTAGTACGAACTCTAGGTTTGTTTGTGACACTTATAGGGATGGCTCAATAGATTGATCAGAAAAGATAACTTTGAGGTGGTTTCGTACCCTACAACACATCTTATGTTCTTCGCTAGATAAGAACTTTGGAGTGACTCTTTGTCGCACAATGAGGGATTGTCATATGATTCAATTATGTTAGAATTGTTGAGAGATTGCACTAGTGAAAGTATGAACCCTATGTCTTGTTTCTAAGCATTGCAATACCATTTGTGCTATGTTGTATCACTTGCTACCTTGTTGTTTTTATATTTTCAGATTACAAAAACCTATGTCTACTATCCATACTACACTTGTATCACCATATCTTCGCTGAACTAGTGCACCTACAACATGGAATGCCCAAGTCCTTCTCTCCCATATCCCACCACACCAACTAATGCTATGGAGGAAAATGAGAGGAAGGACAAAGAAGAGAACACAAAGAACTCCAGGATGTAGATCCAATGGGTTCCCCTCACATAGAGGAGAAAGTGATTGGTGGAAACGTAGATCTAGATCTCCTCTCTATTTTCCCTCAAGAACTAGCAAGAATCGTTGGAGGGATTGAGAGATAGCAAGCTCGAGGAAGGTCAACAATGGGGGGATGTCGTGGTTCTAAGTCTGACAGTAGAATGGGGGTAGGTATGGAGAGGCAAGATCCTAGCTATGGAGCAGTTGTATAGACAAGGGATTTACGAGTTCAGGCCCTTCTCGGAGGAAGTAACAGCCCTACGTCTTGGAGCCTGGAGGCGGTCGACTGGATTATGTATGCGTAGGTTACAGGGGTGCAAACCCTTTACACTGAGGAGGGGGTGGCTTATATAGTGTCTTCCAGACCCCTCCGGCCCTCAGTTATGCAGGGTTTAAAGTACATAAAGGTTTGGCGTTACGGGAAACGCCCTATATAATGTGTCATCAAGGCCGTAAAAGCTACTTAATTACCGACCGTTTGGATGCAGAGTGGCTCTTGACCTCCTGGTGGTCGAGTGAGTCTTCATGGTTGAGTCCTTCGAGTCCGTCGAGTGAAGTCTCTCTTGGTCGACTGGAAGGCAGCTTCTTCTGAGGATGTCCTTGGGAAGGGTACTTAGGACAGGTCCGTGACCCTACCCTAGGTGCATGACTCCATCATTAGCCCCCGAATGGATCGAGGTTTGAGTGAGGAAGGAGTTGATAATCTTTCCGATCTGTTTTTTGGTGTTCTGAACATGTCTCATCTTGGACCAATAATCTTTTTAATGATGGCAGCAACTTTTCTTTCAGTCGCCTTGATCCATTCCTTTCTTCTATCGAGTGAACTTTTGAACTTAGTAAACTTCCGAGCGATGGATCGCAGGAAATCTACTGTCTGACAGATTGATCTGCTGTTAGCAGATTTCGTGGGATCCGAATTTTGGGAAGCGCGCGAAGCAGGGCGGACCGCGGTGCTCGGATGGGATAAGGCGTAGAAGCCTCGATTTCCATGCCACCTTTTTCGCCACGTATCGCGCGTGCGCGACTGTTTCGGGATGTGACAGGATCGCCCGGGCCTACTTGTCAGCCACTCGGAAGCGTCCTTATATAAGGCACCGGGCGAGGGTTTTTGAATAGTGCCTCCCCATTTCTCCCTCTGCCCTCTTCACCTCCGCCCGCAGTGTCTGGTCTCGCCTCCGCCCATCCACCCCTCGCGTGCTTCGCCGGCAACAATGGTGAAGAGCGCGCGAAGAAGGCGACGGCGACAGGGAAAGCAAAGGGAAGAGCGTCCAGTCGGGGCGGATCGTCGTCGAGGTCTCGCCTACGGCACGGTTGGGTCCAAGGGGATTGGATCCGCTCGACCATCACCGAGGCGGATCTCAATGACCTCACCAATGAGGGTCTGATCTCCCACGGGTCAGCAAGGCTTCCGGGGTCCGAGTGGCAACCGCAGCCGCAGGAGGGTGAGTGCGTTCTCCTCGCCATTCATGTAGATCGTGGATTCTCTCTGCCGCCGAGTGTTTTCTTTCGAGGGTTTCTGAACTTCTTTGGGGCGCAACTCCACCATTTCACTCCCAATTCCATTGCCTATCTTGCCGCTTTCGTGTCTATGTGCAAGAACTTCCTGGGTTGTCGACCGCACTGGGGTCTCTTTAAGCACATATTCACCTGTCGCTCACAGACGGTGAAAAAGGCGAGTCCGGATGATGAGAGGACTAAGGTTATCCAGATGTGCGGGGGCCTTGGGATTCAGATGAGGAGTAAGAGTACTTTTCCGGCCATGACCCTTCCTGAGTCGGTTAGAGGGTGGCAGTCGACCTGGTTCTACTGCCAAGACGAGTCGACGCCGGGGCAGTCGACTGGTCTCCCTCCGTTCTCCATGGACCGAGTGAACAAACCCTCTTCTCTGAAAGTGCTTCTTGAGGAGAAAGCTCAGGTAAAAATGTTGATGGAGCGTGTAGTCCAGCTTGTTCGAGATGGAGTGACGGGTATGGACCTTCTGGAGGTCTTCCTCAGACGACGCATCCAACCACTTCAGTACCGAGGCCACCCGATGTGGCTGTACTGCGGTACCGAAGACACCACTCGGGTCCATCCAGAAGCGGTCAGCGACGCCACACTGGAGAGGTGGATGGCCGCCATCACAGGGAATAAGGACAACCCTCGAGGAGCTAGGAGGATCCCACCACTCGACCATTCCTACACACCGGACACGGTATGATCGCTTATCTCCGATTGTAATCTTGCTTTATTCATTCTGCTTCATTGCAAATTGGTGATTGACCTTTGTATTGTTTTGTTGTCTGTCAGGCCACCACCGAGCTGTACTCGATGCCCAATGGAGCGCAAGCGCCGATTGAGGAGGAGGAAGGAAGTGGGGGCGAAAGCCCGGAGGAGTGGGATTTGGATGCGGATGACGATGATGAGGGTGATGATTCTGGTGAGGAGGAAGAGGAGGAGGAGGAGGAAGTTGCGCCTCCTCGCTCGGAAAGACGCTCGAAGTTTGTCCATGATCCTGCAACCGAGCGTGGTAAGGGGGTCGCGACTGTCGCGCAGTCGACCAAGCGCCCTCGGACAACTTCTCCGGTGCCGACTGAGAAAGCTCCGAAGCAATCTCGAGTGGCGCCGTCGAAGCCGGTGAAGGTCTTGCCGAAGATGAAGATGGTGATCCCCACTATCTCAGGGTAATTGTGCTACTTGAGTTTTCCTGTTCCACATGAACTTATTCTTGGTCGACTCATGACTCAACCGACTGATTTCTGGAATTGCAGCGGTGCTACTTCTGATACCTCGGCCAGGGCTGAAGATCATGAGATGGAAGACGCTGCCACTTCTAAACCTGGTATGACCTTTATAGTTTCGTCTTCAGTCGATTGGCTCCTTGTCTCTAATTTTGATTCTTTTCTGCAGCTCCATCTAACGTCGTTATTGACCTTCCCGACGACGACGATGAGGAACCACTGAGGCAGAGGAGGAACAGGAAAACTTCTGCTGGCAAGGCGACTCAGGACGTGCCAGCACCCAAGACACTGGTCGTGGAGGGAGAGAACGTCACTCGGCCTACCGTATCTTTTGCGGTGCCATTGATGAGTGCTCGCCCCTCACCGTCGAGTGCTGCACAGCCTTCACTTTTCTCGACCCACCACGTCCCAGAGGACCAAGCCAGTGCTGCGAAAGAAGCAATACACCAGGCAGGAGTCATGATGGAGCAAGTGAAGGCACTCCGAGACGCCAGTCAGGCAGCATATGACGCCAGTTCAGCTCTTCAGAGTAACGTTCAGGTCAGTCGGTCACCGCCTGTTCTGTTAGGATATGATATCTGAAAATCTTTCTCTCTGAAAATTGTAGTATCTGTCCTACACCCACTAGGTGTGTTGTTTGAAATTCTGGGTTAGTGGGGGCACGCTGAGTGCACCCACTGGGTGTAGTCCCCAAGGCTATGGTGGACTGCTGGCAGTCGACCATAGTCTTTATGTCTTAAGCTCTTTCTTTACTCGATCAGGTCGAATGGATTGAGAAACCGGTGGGGGCACGCTGAGTGCACCCACTGGGTGTAGTCCCCGAGACTGTGGTCGACTGCTGGTAGTCAACTACAGTCTGAAGAACATCTTCCGTTTTTTGTTGTTGTTGTTGGTCGACTGGTCGACTCTAACTGATAAAACTAGTGGGGGCACGCTGAGTGCACCCACTGGGTGTAGTCCCCGAGACTATGGTCGAATGTTTGTATTCGGCCGTAGTCTTAGAAACGTTATGATTTTTCTTTAGTCACTCGGAAGCGAATTGTCTTTGACATCTGTCGATTGGTTCTTCGCAGAAATCCTGTGAGCTTGCGGCTTGTTACACTGAGTTGGAGAACAAGCACATCCAGCTCGAGCTTGATCTGAAACTGGTCCAGGAGAACTTAACGAAGGCGAAGGAGGAAGCAAAAGGTATGTTTGGTGAGACCCTCGACGACTGCCCTTGCCTCTCGTCCGCTTCAGAGTCTGATCTCACTGTAACTTTGCAGACAAAGTGAGGGATGCCCAGAGGAAGAAAGACCTTGACTTGGCTGAGATGCAAAAAGCGGCTTTAGAGAAGACCAAGCTCGCAGATGAGAAGCTGGCTTCAGTCACCAAGCTTGAAGAAGAAAACACCAATCTGAGAGCTGCTCTTGATGCGGCCAACAAGGAGGTTAGTCGACTGAAGAGTGACAAGATTGCCCTGAGTGACAAGGCCAGCGAGTTGGTGGGAAAGAAGAACGATCTGGAGGCTTATCTGGGAGGACTCGCCAATGAGTTATTCCTCATGCTTGAAGGTAATCTTTTCATATCAAACAGACACTTCAATTGTGATCCTTCCATCCGACTGTTGTCTTGACTCGGCGGTTGTGCTTACAGAGTTTTGCCAGAACTTTGAAGAGGAGACTGGTCGACAGGAACCAAACCTGGATCCCATCAACTCTCCTGTGAAAGATGAAGTCGCCATGAATGTGCTCCGGCTCGAATCTCGCATTGCTGCTGTCGTCGACTATCTCGCAAGGTTGAAGGTCGCAACTTCCCGCATCGACACAACACTCTGGCCAAGAGAGACGCTCCAGAACGACCTCGAGTCTCTGATGACTCAACTGAACGCGGTCCCAAGTCGAGTGCAGGAGTGGAAGAAGTCTTCTGCCCGTTGTGGTGCGGATGTTGCTCTGTCTCTGGCCCGCGTCCACTGCAAGGATGCACGAGAGGACAAGCTGGCGGCCCTTAGGGTGGCTAATACCAAGAAGCACGATTTCCGGTCTTTCATGGAGACCTTCATCGCCGCTGCCACTCGGATTGCAGATGGAATCGACCTGGATGAGTTTGTTGCACCTTCCAGCCCTCCACAGGAGGGGTAAAAAACTTCTGAGCTTGATACCTTAAATTTGCCTCGGTATGCCGAGTGATTTTTGTAACCAACAAACCTTAACAGGCTTAGCGCCTGAGCACTTTCGGTTCCGTTAGGTGTTATCTGAACTTGGATTCGACGTTTAAATATGTTTGCACTTGGTTTGAGGTGTCTTTTGCAGGCTAAGGCGAGCACTGGGCTGCAGCTAAGCCCCCGAGTGGGAGGTTTGCTCTCCACTCGGTAGGATTTTCAAAAACTTAGGCGAGCACTGAGCTGCAGCTAAGCTCCCGAGTGGGAGGTTTGCTCTCCACTCGGTAGGATTTCAAAAACTTAGGCGAGCACTGGGCTGCAGCTAAGCCTCCGAGTGGGAGGTTTGCTCTTCACTCGGTAGGATTTTCAAAGACTTAGGCGAGCACTGAGCTAAAGCTAAGCCCCCGAGTGGGAGGTTTGCTCTCCACTCGGTAGGATTTCAAAAACTTAGGCGAGCACTGGGCTGCAGCTAAGCCTCCGAGTGGGAGGTTTGCTCTCCACTCGGTAGGATTTTCAAAAACTTAGGCGAGCACTGGGCTGCAGCTAAGCCCCCGAGTGGGAGGTTTGCTCTCCACTCGCACGTTGTACTTGTGGCGTAGCTCAGAAGGAGAGGGTAGCAGTCGACATGCACCTCGTCCCCCTTGCGGAGGACACGTTGTACTTGTGGCGTAGCTCGGAAGGAGAGGGTGGCAGTTGACCTGCACCTCGTCCTCCTTGCAGAGCGCACGTTGTACTTGTGGCGTAGCTCAGAAGGAGAGGGTAGCAGTCGACCTGCACCTCGTCCCCCTTGCGGAGCGCATGTTGTACTTGTGGCGTAGCTCGGAAGGAGAGGGTGGCAGTTGACCTGCACCTCGTCCTCCTTGCGGAGCGCACATTGTATTTGAACTTAGGCGAGTGCTTAGACTGCAGCTAAGCCCCCGAGTGGGAGGCTGGCTCACCACTCGGTAGGATTTTATTTAACTTAGGCGAGTACTTAGACTGCAGCTAAGCCCCTGAGTGGGAGGCTGGCTCACCACTCGGTAGGATTTTATTTAACTTAGGCGAGTACTTAGACTGCAGCTAAGCCCCCGAGTGGGAGGCTGGCTCACCACTCGGTAGGATTTTATTTAACTTAGGCGAGTACTTGGACTGCAGCTAAGCCCCCGAGTGGGAGGCTGGTTCACCACTCGGTATGATTTTTACAAACTTAGGCGAAACAGATTCGCAGCTAAGCCCCCGAGTGGGAGGCTGGCTCACCACTCGGCAAGGATTTTTTTTACAAACTTAAGCGAAACGGATTCGCAGCTAAGCCACCCACTGAGGGGAAATTTTATTGAACAAATAAAAGTGACGACAATCATTGGGGAAATTATGACGCTATTATCTTTTTGAAAAATGAACCACAGAAGTACTTTTATTACAACTCATCCGAGTGTATACTTAAGTGTAAAAGGGGCGGAGCAACTCCGCGTTCCAAGCTCGGGGCTCGTCGATGTTGTGCTCGACGTTGTAAAGACGGTACGCTCTGTTGTGGAGAACCTTGGTGACGATGAAGGGACCTTCCCAAGAAGGAGCAAGCTTGCGTGGTTTTTGCTGATCCACTCGGAGAACCAAATCTCCTTCCTGGAAGGCTCGACTCTTCACGTTCCTTGCGTGAAAGCGACACAAGTCTTGCTGGTAAACGGTCGATCGGATCAGAGCCATCTCCCTTTCTTCCTCTAGAAGGTCGACTGCATCCTGCCGTGCTTGTTCAGCTTCAGCTTCGGTGTAGAGCTCGACTCGAGGAGCAGTGTGAAGCAGGTCACTCGGCAAGACTGCTTCAGCTCCGTAGACCAAGAAGAACGGAGTTCTCCCAGTCGACCGATTAGGTGTAGTCCTCAACCCCCAAAGCACCGAGGGAAGTTCGTCGACCCATGCTCCAGCCGCATGCTTGAGATCATCCATCAGTCGGGGTTTCAACCCTTTGAGAATCAAGCCATTGGCTCCTCTGCTTGTCCGTTTGACTAAGGATGGGTGACTGAAGCATAGTCGACTCGTGTGCCTTGAGACGTGCAGAACGCTCTGAATTCCTCCGAATCGAAGTTTGACCCGTTGTCAGTGATGATGCTGTGTGGGACTCCATACCTATATATCAATTCTCTAATGAAGCTGACAGCAGTACCGGCATCAAGGTTCTTGATGGGTTTAGCCTCGATCCACTTGGTGAACTTGTCGACTGCTACCAGCACATGTGTGAAGCTGCTTCTGCCTGTTCTTAAGGTTCCAACCATATCCAACCCCCATACTACGAAGGGCCAGACGAGTGGTATGGTCTTTAAAGCTGACGCGGGCTTGTGTGACATATTGGAGTAGAATTGGCATCCCTCACACTTGTCGACTATCTCCTTTGCCATTTCATTCGCTCTTGGCCAGTAAAATCCGGCTCGGTATGCTTTGGCCACGATGGTCCGAGAGGACGCATGATGGCCACAGGTCCCCGAGTGGATGTCGTCAAGGATTATTCGACCTTCTTCTGGCGTTATTTGTTCCATGATCTATGGGTCTACTGGAGCTACCCACTTCGATCAATTAGCCAAGATTTTGACTGCATTTCTAACCAACTCCAGTCGCGCTTTCTCTGTACAGCTGCACCCTTATCACGGTAAAGGCTTTAGATCGGCGGACGATCTGTCGAGCCTCTTCTTCGTCCTCCAGGAGCTCTTTCCTCAAGATATACGCAATATATGGTACTATCCAATCGGGAGTGATCACTAAAGCTTCCATGATCAGGTCGACCACTGCTGGAACTTCAACCTCAGTCGGATCTGTGATACTCTTAGGCTGCGGAGCTTCTTCGGTAAAAGGATCTTCTTTGACTGATGGAGTATGGATATGCTCCAAGAACACATCACTGGGAATGGCTTCTCTCTTGGAACCTATCTTTGCCAAATCATCAGCCGCTTGATTTTTCAGTCGGGGTATATGATGGAGCTCTAACCCTTCGAATTTCTTTTCAAGCTTCCTCACTGCATTGCAGTATCCAGTCATGGCTGGGCTTCTAACGTCCCACTCCTTCATCACCTGATTGACCACCAAATCTGAGTCGCCATAAACCATAAGGCGACAGACGTCGAGTGAAATGGCCATGCGCAACCCATATAAAAGTGCCTCGTATTCTGCTTCATTGTTGGAGGAATCAAAGTGAATCTGGAGCACATATCTGAGCTTATCTCCTCTGGGGGAAACCAAAACTACCCCAGCACCAGAACCATTTAACATCTTAGAGCCATCAAAGAACATGGTCCAATGCTCCGAGTGAACTTGAGTCGGCTGCTGTTGTTCAATCCACTCGGCAAGGAAATCTGCTATTGCTTGGGACTTAATGGCTTTCTTTGCCTCAAACTTGATATCAAGGGGAAGGAGTTCAATCGCCCATTTCGCCACTCGACCAGTTGCATCTCTGTTGTGCAGAATCTCTAAAAGTGGGGCGTCGCTGACGACTGTAATGGAATGATCAGAGAAATAATGAGCAACCTTCTTCGTGGTCATGTAGATCCCATACACAAGCTTCTGATAATGAGGATATCTTTGCTTCGATGGAGTCAAAACTTCAGAAAGATAATACACTGGGCGCTAAACTTTGAAGGCTTTCCCTTCTTCTTCCCGCTCGACCGTAAGCACTGTACTGACGACTTGTCCTGTGGCTGCAATATAAAGCAACAGAGGCTCTTTGCTGATTGGAGCAGCAAGCACCGGCTGGGTGGAGAGCAGAGCTTTTAGCTCGGCAAACGCTGCATCAGCTTCTGGAGTCCACTCGAACTTGTCTGCCTTCTTCATCAGTCTGTAAAGAGGTAATGCCTTTTCACCGAGACGAGAGATGAATCGACTTAACGCGGCCAAGCATCCAGTAAGCTTCTGGACATCATGCACCCGCACAGGGCGTTTCATTCGGAGTATAGTGCCAATTTTTTCTGGGTTAGCGTCGATTCCTCGTTCGGAAACGAGAAAACCAAGTAACTTTCCACCAGGAACTCCGAATGTGCACTTTGATGGATTGAGCTTGATATCATACCTCCTGAGATTGGCAAATGTTTCAGCGAGGTCAGTCAACAGGTCAGAACCCTTTCGCGATTTGACCACAATATCATCCATGTACGCTTCCACGTTCCGACTGATTTCAGTGAGTAAACACTTCTGAATCATCCTCATGAACGTGGCTCCGGCATTCTTGAGGCCGAATGGCATGGTGACATAGCAGAAGCACCCGAATGGAGTGATGAAAGCTATTTTGATCTCATCGGGTCCATACAGACGGATCTGATGGTATCCGGAATAAGCGTCTAAAAAAGACAATTTCTCACATCCCGCAGTCGAGTCGACGTCGATGCGAGGGAGAGGAAAATGATCTTTCGGGCAGGCCTGATTGATATGCTTGAAATCAATGCACATGCGAAGTGACTTGTCCTTCTTGGGGACCATGACGACATTGGCGAGCCACTCGGAGTGATATATCTCTCGGATAAACTCTGCTGCCAACAGTCGAGCCACCTCCTCGCCAATGGCCTTTCTCTTCTGGACGACGGACCGTCGAAGATGTTCTTTGACAGGTTTTGCTTTTGAATCGACTCTAAGGCGGTGCTCAGCCAGCCCCCTGGGAACACCCGGCATGTCAGCAGGCTTCCATGCAAAGATGTCACAGTTCTCACGGAGGAACTGGTTGAGCACTTCTTCCTATTTAGGGTCGAGTGTTGTGGAAATATGAGTCGGAGCTGCATTGGGGTCGGTCGGGTGAATGTGAACGGGCTTCGTCTCGCCAGACGACTGAAACGCTGATTCTGTGGCAGGCTTCTTGGCCCGCAACAAATCACTTGGATCTGCATTTTTCCTGTATTCTTCTAGCTCTACCACTGTTATCTGGGAATCGGCAATCTTCGAGCCTTTCTGAAAACACTCTTCAGCCTTCTTCCGATTGCCAGTGATAGTGATCACGCCCTTGGGGTCGGGCATCTTCATTTTGAGGTACACGTAACATGGTCGAGCCATGAACCGTGCATAAGCTGGTCTCCCCAAAATAGCGTGGTAAGCGCTCTGAAAATCCACGACTTCAAATGTCAGCCTCTCTTTGCGGAAATGCTTCGAGTCACCGAACACCACGTCCAGAGCTATTTCGCCGAGTGACTCAGCCTTCTTTCCAGGTATAACTCCATGAAAACTCATGTTGCTGGCGCTTAGTCTGGACATCGGAATGCCCATTCCTTTTAGCGTCTCCGCATATAATATGTTCAGTCCGCTACCACCATCCATTAGCACCTTCGTCAGTCGAGTGCCTTCAACGACCGGGTCGACCACCAAAGCTTGCCTTCCAGGGGTGGCTATATGAGTCGGGTGATCGGACTGGTCGAATTTAATGGGAGTTTGAGACCATCTCAGATAACTTGGTGTCGCCGGGGCGACCATGTTTACCTCACGGTTGATAACCTTCAATCGTCTTTTGCTTTCTACATCAGCAAAGATCATCAGAGTGGAATTAACATGAGGATATCCTCCATCACTGTCCTCCTTGTCCTCAGCTTTGTCTGACTCCTTTTCCTTGTCCTTGGGCTGTTTTCCTTGGAACTGCTGGATCAAGAGCCGGCACTGGTGAGTGGTATGCTTTGGGTAGATGAAATTACCCTCTTCGTCTTTCTTCGTATGGATGTGACACGGCAGATCCATCACGTCATTTCCTTCCTTATCTTTCACCTTCTTGGGGTTCCAAGATTCTTTGGGTTTTCCTTTGAATTTGCCCTGAGTCACGGCCAGAACCTCTCCAGAAGCCGCTGGCTCGGCCTTCCGCTTCTGCTTCCGACTGGAGTTTCCTTTCTCTGACTGACTCGGCTTGTACTTGCCATTCCGGAGTCGGTCCTCTTCTTCACCATTGGCGTACTTGGTGGCGATTTCCATCATTCGACTCAGGGTCATATCTCTGGTCCGACCAAACTTCAAACTTAACTCTCTGTCCTTAACACCATCCTTGAAAGCGCAGACTGCCTGATGATCAGACACGTTCTCCACCGTATGATGCAAAGTAATCCATCTCTGAACGTAATCTCTCAAGGCTTCTTTCGACTTCTGCATGCAGACTTGCAGCTCTGTCAATCCAGCTGGTCGCTTGCAAGTTCCCTCGAATGTCCTGACGAACACTCGGGAAAGATCTTCCCAAGTGTAAATGCTGCTAGGGGCTAACTGATTCAACCACGCCCTGGCCGAACCTTCCAACATGAGTGGTAAATGCTTCATAGCCACCTCATCATTCCCGCCGCCAATCTGTACCGCCACTCGGTAGTCTTCAAGCCAGGTTTCAGGCTTGGACTCACCGATGAACTTACTTACTCCAGTCGCCAACCTGAAGTTGGGGGGAATCACTGCAGCTCTGATAGCCCTGCTGAAACATTCTGGACCTGAAACATGGACTCGACTGCTAGTGGGCGCATCTCTGTCATGGCCACCTCGATGAGCTCTGTTCCGATCGACCAGACCTTGCACGATGATGGACCGTGTGTCAAAGCCTGGTTCCCTGGGGTCGACCGGAGCACTTCGCCCAACACTGAGCTGGCGCCTGTCATCTTGCTGTCGATGGGCGTAAGACCCACCTCTTGGGGGAGGAGTGGGCACTCGACGCCTATCATCACAATCGAATCGGTTACCGTACTGGTCACGTCGACCTTCGCGTCCCTCACGCCGCGGAGGCGATCTTGGGCTGTGAGCCGACTGAACTGTATTCGTAGCAACGGATCGACTGTGAATCCTGTTGCGTGACTGTGACACAACTGAATTCTGATCTCCTGCTGCTCGGAGCAAATCCCTGATCTGCATCAAGCCTCTGCCAGCCTCCGACTGAGAGGGCTGAATTGACTCTGCTATACGGGCTGCAGCTGCTAAATTCTGAATCGGGGTTCGATATACCTGAGTCGGTTGTGGAAAGAGTTGACATTGACTGGAGTCGGGTACTCGTTGCCACGCGCGTTCGTTGAGTGCTCGCTGGAGGTTCTCCAGTCGAGTGCGTTCAGCCAAGTTGGCCAAACGTTCCTCCTCCAAGGCGCGAGCCTTGGGGGTTTCTCCTGCGATGGGAGTATGCAGGGCATCCATGTTCCGGCGACGAAGATCTTCTCTCTGCAAGGAAGTGAGTGGCTCGGGCTGATATTCCTCGTGGGCCTGAGCGGGGTCGCCTCCGCCGTCTATCCCGTCGGTGCGGGGGAAACCGGGAGGACTACGAGGCCCATTGACCATCAGAACCTCAGCCGCCAGATCGCTGCTGTCGCACTCGGATGCGGTCTTTACGGAGCCAGTCGACAGATCGAACAGGCCGTAGAGAGATTCGTCGGACTCGATTGCCGCGACTTGGATGGTGGCCGATTGGCGAGCCACTGCGTGCCTCACCCACCGCTGGAGCCTCGACCGACCAGAGCGCTTGCGCTGGCGGGAGACAGGGAGGGGGGACGACACGGGAGTCGACCGATACGGAGTCGACGGTTGCCGCAGCAAGATGCCGCGGAGACACGCCCGAAAATGCGTCACACCGCGGATGGGGAGCGCGTCGATGTCGAGTGGAGCTTCCTGGAGCCAAGCGGAGTCGTCGGCGATGAAGGTGAGCGCGCTGAGACGGATCTCGCCGCCTTCGACCAAAACTCCACCTGAAACCATGATGAAAGCAATCGGAACAATTGCAACTTCTCCAAAAATCGCTAAGACACCGGCCCCACGGTGGGCGCCAACTGTCGTGGTTCTAAGTCTTACAGTAGAATGAGGGGTAGGTATGGAGAGGCAAGATCCTAGCTATGGAGCAGTTGTACAGACAAGGGATTTACGAGTTCAGGCCCTTCTCGGAGGAAGTAACAGCCCTACGTCTCGGAGCCCGGAGGCGGTCGACTGGATTATGTATGCGTAGGTTACAGGGGTGCGAACCCTTTACACTGAGGAGGGGGGTGGCTTATATAGTGTCTGCCAGACCCCTCCGGCCCTCAGTTATGCAGGGTTTAAAGTACATAAAGGTTTGGCGTTGCTGGAAACGCCCTATATAATGTGTCATCAAGGCCATAAAAGCTACTTAATTACAGACCGTTTGGATGCAGAGTGGCTCTTGACCTCCTGGTGGTCGAGTGAGTCTTCATGGTCGAGTCCTTCGAGTCCGTCGAGTGAAATCTCTCTTGGTCGACTGGAAGGCAGCTTCTTCTGAGGATGTCCTTGGGAAGGGTACTTAGGACAGGTCCGTGACCCTACCCTAGGTACATGACTTCATCAAGGGACACGAGCTAAAGGGATAAGGTTCAATGGGAAAGAAGACCCCTTTTATAGGCACCCCAAAACCAACCGTTATGCCCACAGCCCGCACATAAGCGGTACTACCGCTTGAACGATAGTACCCGCAGAGCAGTGAATGTCACGGAGCCACGAGGCGGTAGTGCCGCTGGAGCGGTACTACCACTCACCCCAGTGGTACTACCGCTGGGGTTGCAGCTCAGGGGCCTAGAGAGGTAGGGCAGAAACAGGGGATTGTGGCAGCACCGCAACAGCGGTACTATCGCTTGATGAGAGCGGTACTACGGCTTACAAGACGTAGTGTTGTGCACCCATTGCTTCCCTACCACCGCTGAGAGCGTGACGAGATCCAGAAGCAGCTGGATAAGCGGAAGTAGAGCGGTAGTGACCGGGCGGTACTACCGCTTATAAGCGGCACTACTGCGCGCACTACTGTTCTACTGCCATTCAAGATTATTGGTGACAGTGAAATTTTCCTGTGACACTAAAAATCATCCTAGAAAATGCACTTGCCTAGTCTCGGCCAATAACGTCGCCTAAAATTGGTTCAGAACGCTGCCAAAGTTGCCGCAGAGATCCACGCTGGGCAAAATCAGGTAGTGATGGTGACCGTCACAGAAAATGAGTTTAAGCGAGGTTTCCTGTTTCGTCACCACAGTTTTTGTCACTGAATAGAGCAAATTTACTAGTGATGGTAGCGGAGAAGGTGGAGAAAGTTTTTTTTTCTAAAAAAGAGGATTGCCCCTCGCCTATGCATCACAATGATGCATGCAACCATATTATTAATCTAAGTCTTCATTAAGTATGCAGTACCATACAAGAACTTAAAATGAGTTGAAAAAGATGAACAAAGCCACAACCGGCAAAAATAAGATTAGATGCCTATACACCTATCCTATTGTTGGACCGCCATCCAAACCGGTTGTAGGTATCCCGTACTACCGTCTCCCAACGGTTACACTCATAAGCCATATGCTCCTTGACTTTCGCACGACTGCATAACGGCCACATACGGATCCAGGAAGCTGCTCTGCAGGTGACCTGCAAAAAAAATGTAATATTATGTTTGTTAAAAATGACTTCATTCCGACAGTTCCATATGGCCCAAAGTAAGTGGAGAAAGGGGGTTTCGACGTGGAAACGATGCGGGCCTCGGGTGTCGGAGCCCTCAGTTTCGGGTGGGCGTGGGGTGTCAGAGTCCGATGTGCCGAATGTCCGGACTTGTGCAAAGTCCATTGATTTGCTGCCAGTTTGCGGGAAAATGAACATCCAGGAATGTCCGCACACAAATGTGGGACATCATTGGATGACATGCAGCATCTAGACAACTTAGTTCGGACATTTGCGGACGATTTGGGGTTCCGCATTGAAGATTCCTTGAAGCCTAATCAAGTTAAAAGGATGCAAATCAACACACCATGACGATTAGAAAAACACACACATATGAGGCCATTGTATCTCAAGTTCTCAACAACCGCTATGGATGGTCAATCTGACCAAAGCAACGTTCTTGCTGGACAATCATCCAATTTCGGATGTAGCCTATAATTTTTTTGCACTGTACATATTTTATGATTAATATAAATTACCGTAGAAGGTTAAAAAGAAAAACTTCAAAC
>NC_041389.1:77425801-77498750 GCF_002162155.2 Triticum dicoccoides | reverse complement strand
TCACCGATCATCATTTTTTGGCACACAAAAAGGCAGAATGGACAACCTTTTCATATACTCTTCCGTCCCAAATTACTTTTCGCTGAAATAGATAGAAATAAATATATGTAGGATTTTCATGTCTAGATCGACCATTTCTGCGACAAGTAATTCCGGACAGAGCGTGTATTTCTGGACATACTTGAAAAGAGAAGGCAAAAGCTAACAAAAGCAGACGAGGACCGTTGATCCAGAAAAGACAAGAAGAATGTACGTCAGGTCGTGCATTGTGACATTATTGGTACATCTGCCAGCGATAAAATAGTAGGCTTCTCTTTAGGAATAAAATTCCTCGCATTGTGGAGCCTAGGCCTTTACTTGTGACAGCAACCTGATAAATACAGTATAATATTTCAACATTGAGGCATGTTGTTTTCTTATCTACCTTCTCGGCATCATTCCGGCAAGATTCCATAGTCGAAGTTTAGTGAGAACATGCATAGTGTTGTGAATGATTGGACAAATAAGCGTAGGTGTGGACAAACTTCAATAGTAACCAACTAAATACTGTGAGTTGCTACCGAATAATAAAAGAAAAACTTGAGATATCGAGTGGATCCACTTCTTTTATGAGCATGAGCGTCAAGCCAAAATTTGTGCAACCTCGCGGCAAAGTGTAAAAGTTCTCATCTCTACCGACTACATCCACGTCATAAACCATATTAGATTCCGAGGTTTATTAAAGAAAAAAAGATGGAATCGAAGAATTAGAGAAAGATCTATAAAATAAAATAACTCGGTACACCGTATCGCTACTTACTTAGGTACTTGACTACGTGATCACCTGAAGAAAATGGTTCAACAAGGTACGTCTTAGGGCATGTACAATGGTGCTATCTTAGGAGTGCCACGTAGGATAAATGATGAGGTGAAGAAGAGAGAACTCGTAAGAAAAGGCCTGTCTTCTCTTATTTCTCTTTTAAGAGAAGACAAGAGATGATCTCTTAGCACAATATGTCTCATCACGTTTTAGGAATTGCTAATTATTGAAGATAAGGCTAAGAGATGACCCATTGTAGACTCTCTTTTTTGTCATCTGTAGATTACATGCAAAACTTAAGATAAGACTATCTTATGAACCATTGTACATGCCCTTAGTTGCGGTGGGGTGCCAGATCTGGAGTTCGATGGCGTGTCCGGGGTGTTGCTCCGGTATGATTCGTTCAACGGTAAGGGTTTAACTTTTAGTGAGCCACGTTGAAGGTCCGCAAAGCTGCATATCAGCGATGGAGCCGCGTCGAGCTCGGGTGAGGAGGTGATCCATCATTCTTTTCTTCGGTGGCTGCTGTCATGGTGCCGGAGGCAGGTAATGGGCGTTGGTGTCAAGCTCAGAGATGTTCTGCTATCTTTTCAGTTTTGTCATGCCGGTCCTTACGTGACTTGTACTTTAATCTTTATGATATGAATGAGACACGTATTACCATGAAAAAAAGGTATAGTTGCATATTTCACACAACAGGGGCTTGTTTGATTGTTTATGTCAAAACAAAAATTTATTTGTGAATAACATGAAGTCCAAATACATTAATAAATTTCATGTTTGGCATGTCCAATGGTTCGTGCGTGAGATGCATGACCTAATATACATATATGATATAGTTGGAGGACTAAAATACAAAGTAGCAAAAAGGATAAATTTAAAGTATACCATGCGCTCTTGTTCACGCATTTACCAACTTCTTCGAGGGATAATTATAGCCATGGCCGAGCCAGAGGACACCATGCATTAAAGAGGGTCATTAACTTCCGTTTATGCAATGGAAATTTCTCACTTGTCATCATGCATTAATCATGTAGTATTATTTTTGAGGTGGCGGAGAACAGATGACCACAAACTCTCTTTTCCAATAAGTAAAGAAATGAAAAGGCCGAATATTAAATCATATAGGATCAACCACAAAAATATGATCCATCCCTGGCCTTTCTAATTTAAAAGATGTTAAAGAGAGTCATTAACTTTCGTTTATGCAATGGAAATTTCTCGTTCGGCGTTACCAACAACTAGAACAAGAAACATGGTAAGAAAAATTCTATTTCATATGATATCAATGCATTCTTAAAAAAATGGTGACCCCACTTACCAAAAAAAATGTAAACCATGACCATCATTAAGCCATAAAACTACAATCTAAACCTTCAAAACATGGTTCTGGAGTGTCATATGACTAAAGTTGTCAATGATGCAGGAATATCAAGGGGAATGAGTAAAGTGAAGAGGGAAGACTTGTTGGGAGTTAACCTCGACACTGATGGCAATTGCTAATGGGTGTCGTGGCGGTTTAGAGACAAGCCCCATGAAGCCCCGAAGATAGAAGACCATCGGATGCGAGAAGAGAGGAGCGGAGAAGGAACTTGATTGATAGAAGAAACATAATTTGGAGTTAAGACATGTCAACAATAAGAGTTGTCGAGAAAATAACATGGTTGGCAAGATTAGAACACAATCGCCCCTCCCTCGCTTCATCTTATACTATTAAACTATGTTAAAACACCGTTATTAGAAGAATCACATGAAAACATACACGTGTTTGTGAATTTTCACCCTCGTGATCTAAAGCTGCTTGAAAAGATAATCTTTATGCCCAAAATGTTAGCTCCTCCCTTCTCCATCTCGGCACTCAACTGCAAACACAAATCTATAAACTCCAAGCACTCTCCTCAACCTTAGCATTTCGGCTTTGTGACTAACTCCATGGCTCATTCAATACCATCATTTTCCTGGCGGTTGGTGTGCCAACAAGACTAATACTAAAATGCACATTTGGCTAGTGGTGTCAAATATTGTCCACACGACCTATTTATCCTAACATTTGTTAAGTCCTCGGTTGGCGCAAAGGAGGATAGTCCCTAGAGGGTTGCTATACACATGATGAATGGCCGGCCGATGCCTACACGATTCTTACGTGGCAGCGCGAACAACAAGTGGTGCATGCAGGAGCGCAGTTGAGGAGGATGTATCGTTCGGAGGTCATGCAGGAATCATCGTCTGAAGCAATTTCATAGTGCCAAATTAGACAACCTCGACGCCAAGGAGATTGGCATCAACCAACGAAGACCGTAAGCAATAATATCGTTCACATTGCGTTGGAAGTGCAACCAGTCGCAAAAAGGGCAATGAAGCATCATTGTACAACATTGAGTTGGAAACATGGAGTTTGCATATTGATTGCCTCAATATCCTTTTGGCAAGCTTTTGCAAGGTTGCCGAGAGAATGTTCACCTTGATGAATAAGGGGATAAATATCATGCACGAGTTGAACATGATGATACCCACAGCTTCAAAAAAACCCGTTGTCTGCCCTCAAATCCTTTTATCAACAAAAGTTATGGGCCTCTTTGATTCACACGATTCTAGAAACAAGGGAATATGAAAGAAAAATAGGATTAGAATGGCATGCCTATATCAACCCTATAGGATTTTGGGTTGTTTGATGGTATCATAGAAAAAACAGAAGATTTTTTAAAAAGAGATTTGATTGGATGCTAGAAATCCTATGGAAAGTAGTACAAAAAACCCCTTAGAAAAATTTCCTATAGAATTCAATCCAATGAATCCAACAACCAACAGATGAAAAAATCCTAAGGATTCCGATCCTTCAAAATTTCTGTGAAAATCCTTTGAATGAAAGGAGCCGTAAAGGGAGTCCTTAACTTTTTGTCCACCTCTTCGCCTTGAAGGTTTGTCGCTCGGTTTTCCTAGAATAAAGGTTTGTCGCTTAGTATCATCGACAACTGAACATGAAACTGGGGTAAGAAAATTTCTACTACATGGCATGCTGAACTAATTTCCGTAACAATCGTATACAAGACTATAACAAGGACAGTAAATTCCAATAAAATGAAATCATATTTAGCTTTGAAAGTTCAGACCGGAGTGCGTTTCAAACTTTCTAGTAATAATTGTGATGTGAGCACCTCAGTTGTGCAGTTACTAGTACCTCAAAACACGCATGTCGGTCCTCAGGAGGACGGTGAGAAAATTGAGTTTCTGCAAGAACTGTCGGAGCGTAGATTGTTGTGCCCTGGGCCATGGTTGCTCATAGGGGATTTCAACTTAAACCTTCATGCGACGGATAAGAACAATTCTTTGATCGATAGGCGCATGATGAGGCGGTTCAAAAGTTTTGTTGATGATAATGCTCTCAAGGAGCTCTTCCTACATGAGCGCAATTACACGTGGAGTAACGAGCGCGAGAACCCCACGATGACTAAGATCGACCGTGCTTTTGTTTCCATTGACTGGGAGCTCGACCACCCAGATTGCCTACTCCAGGCTCTATCCACAGCAATTTCTGACCATTGCCCCCTGCACTTGGCATTGGATGATCACATGGGGCCGCGGAGGAGATTTTGCTTCGAGAAGTTTTGGGTGAAGATGGAGGGATTCATGGAGGTGGTGCAGGAGGCTTGGACTTGTGACGAGACTATCACAGACCCATTCAGGAGACTCGACACCCTCCTTAGGAACATGGCTAAAGCGCTCGCGATTTGGGGCCAGAAGAAAGTGGGTAACATCAAGATGCAAATTGTTGTGGCCAACATTGTCATCCTAAGACTCGACTGTGCTCAGGAGTCCCTGTTACTCACGGAGGAGGAGAGGTGGCTCAGGAGAACTCTCAAATAGCTCGTACTAGGCCTGGCCTCACTGGAGAGAATGATCTCTCACCAGAGATCATGTATTACTTGGCTTCGGGAGGGGGATGCGAATACCCAGCTTTTCCACTTGGTCGCGAATGGCAGAAGGATGAAGAACTATATCCTATCCCTCTTAGTGGATGGGCACATTGTCACGGACCAAGCCGGGATGGAGGTGGTGTTTCATGAGACATACAAGGAGTTGCTTGGGAAGGAGGTTTCTCGCGAGTTTACTCTGGACTTGGACGTGCTTTGCTAGACTTGACCTATCGGAGCAGGATCATCTCTTTAGTGAGGAGGAAATATGGGCGGTGATCAAGGGCATGCCGGCGGATCGTGCCCCGGGGCCGGATGGCTTCATTGGCCTCTTCTTCCAGAAGGCTTGGGAGATAATAAAAGTGGACATTATTATCGCGGTGTTGCACAAGCTATTCATTGGAAATGGGAGAGGTTTTGGCAGGTTGAACCAAGCGCTGATTACACTGATTCGAAAAACCCGGAGGCCTCCACGACACTTGACTATCGCCCTATAAGTCTTGTGCATAGCCTTCCGAAGATTGCTTCCAAGCTCTTGGCAGATAGACTCGGTCCTCGCATGGGAGAGCTAGTTCATATTAACCAATCGGCGTTCATCAAGGGGAGAAGCAACCATGATAATTTCCTGCTTGTTAGACAAATGGCTTGCCGGCTGCATCAAAGGAAGGCCAAAGGAGTAATGCTCAAGCTCGATATCTCAAAAGCATTTGACTCTCTTTCGTGGGCCTTTCTTTTTGAGGTGTTGAGGGCAAAAGTATTCTCGGACAGAAGGATCTCGTGGATTGGCACTTTGCTCACGTCTGCTAGCTCACGGGTCATGGTAAATAGTTGTGCGGGCGCAAAGTTTATGCATGCCAAGGGGCTTCGGCAAGGGGATCCATCCTCCCCTTTGCTTTTCATCATTGCTATGGATGTTCTCACCTCGCTTGTCATCAAGGCGCATGAGCAGGGGATCCTCAGCCCCATTGCCAGTTGTACCACGATGCAGAGGCTCTCCCTGTATGCGGATGACGTGGTCCTCTACATTAGGCCTACCAGACCAGAGTTGCAGTTGGTGAAGGATCTGCTTGGCATCTTTGGAGTAGCTTCGGGATTGAAAGTGAACTTTGCTAAGTCTGCGGCAATTCTTATAAGATCCGAGGAGGAGGACATGGAGCTGGTTAAGAATGCTCTACCATGGAAGATCGATTCCTCTCCGTGCAAGTACCTGGGCCTACAGTTAAGCATCAAGCAACTCAAGCGGAATGAATGGCAGCCAATTGTAGGCGCGGCTCTCCATATTATGCCTGGCTCGTAGCATGGCCTAGTCACTAGGCCCGGACGGCTCATCCTGGTAAATCAAGTCATGAGAGCAAGGCCTGAAGGAAATATGCCCTAGAGGCAATAATAAAGTTATTATTTATTTCCTTATTTCATGATAAATGTTTATTATTCATACTAGAATTGTATTAACCGAAAACATAATACATGTGTGAATACATAGACAAACATAGTGTCACTAGTATGCCTCTACTTGACTAGCTCGTGAATCAAAGATGGTTAAGTTTCCTAGCCATAGACATGAGTTGTCATTTGATTAACGGGATCACATCATTAGGAGAATGATGTGATTGACTTGACCCATTCCGTTAGCTTAGCACTTGATCGTTTAGTATGTTGCTATTGCTTTCTTCATGACTTATACATGTTCCTACAACTATGAGATTATGCAACTCCCGTTTATCGGAGGAACACTTTGTGTGCTACCAAACGTCACAACGTAACTGGGTGATTATAAAGGAGCTCTACAGGTGTCTCCGAAGGTACATGTTGAGTTGGCGTATTTCGAGATTAGCATTTGTCACTCCGATTGTCGGAGAGGTATCTCTGGGCCCGCTCGGTAATGCACATCACTATAAGTCTTGCAAGCAATGTAGCTAATGAATTAGTTACGAAATGATGCATTACATAACAAGTAAATAGACTTGCCGGTAACGAGATTGAACTAGGTATTGGATACCGACGATCGAATCTCGGGCAAGTAACATACCGATGACAAAGGGAACAACGTATGTTGTTATGCGGTTTGACCGATAAAGATCTTCGTAGAATATGTAGGAGCCAATATGAGCATCCAGGTTCCGCTATTGGTTATTGACCGGAAACGTGTCTCGGTCATGTCTACATAGTTCTCGAACCCGTAGGGTCCGCACGCTTAAGGTTTCGATGACAGTTTTATTATGAGTTTATGAGTTTTAATGTACCGAAGGAGTTCGGAGTCCGGGATGAGATTGGGGACATGACGAGGAGTCTCGAAATGGTCGAGACGTAAAGATCAATATATTGGACGACTATATTCGGACATCAGAAAGGTTCCGAGTGATTCGGGTATTTTTTGGAGTACCGGGGAGTTACGGGAATACGGGGAAGAGTATTGGGCCTTAATGGGCCTTAGTGGGAAGGAACCAGGAGGTGGCGCGCGCCCCTCCCAAGCCCAGTCCGAATTGGACAAGGGGTTTGGGGCGCGGCCCCCCTCTCCCTTCCTTCTCCACTTCCCTCCTTTCCCCCTTCTCCTAGTTGGACTAGGAAAGAAGGAGTCCTACTCCCGGTGGGAGTAGGACTCCCCTTGGCGCGCCCTCCTCCTAGGGCCGGCCTCCTCCCCCCTTGCTCCTTTATATACGGGGGCAGGGGTGTCGTGGTTCTAAGTCTGACAGTAGAGTGGGGGTAGGTATGGAGAGGCAAGGTCCTAGCTATGGAGCAGTTGTAAACACAAGGGATGTACGAGTTCAGACCCTTCTCGGAGGAAGTAACAGCCCTACGTCTTGGAGCCCGGAGGCGGTCGACTGGATTATGTGTGTATGGATTACAGGGGTGCGAACCCTTTACACTGAGGAGGGGGGTGGCTTATATAGTGTCTGCCAGACCCCTTCGGCCCTAAGTAATGCAGGGTTTAAAGTACATTAAGTCTAGGTGTTACTGGTAACGCCTCACATAAAGTGTCCTAAATGCCATAAAGTCTACTTAATTACAGACCGTTGCGGTGCAGAGTGCCTCTTGTTCTTCTGGTGGTCGAGTGAGTCTTCATGGTCGAGTCCTTCGAGTCCGTCGAGTGAAGTCCCTCTTGGTCGACTGGAAGGCTGTTTCTTCTGAGGGTGTCCTTGGGTAGGGTACTTAGATCAGGTCTATGACCCTACCCTAGGTACATGACTTCATCATTAGCCCCCGAATGGATTGAGGTTTGAGTGAGGAAGGAGTTGATATTATTTCCGACCTGCTTTTGTGTTCTGGATATGTATCGCCTTGGACCAATAATCTTTTCGTTGATAATCAGCAACTTTTCTTCAATCGCCTTGATCCATTATTTCCTCTCGTCGAGTGAACTTTTGAACTTAACAATCTCCGAGCGACGGATCGTAGGAAATCTTTCGTCTGACAGATCGATCTGCCGTTCGCGGATTTTGTGGGATTCAAATTTTGGGGAAGCGCGCGAAGCGGGGCGGACCGCGGCGCTCGGATGGGATAGGGCGTAGACGCCTCGATTCCCGCACCACCTTTTTCGCCACGTATCGCGTACGCGCGACTGTTTCGGGATGTGATTGGATCGCCAGGGCCCACCTATCATCCACTCGGAAGTGTTCTTATAAAGGCGTCCGGCGAGGGTTTTTGAACAGTATCTCTCCATTCTCCCTCTGCCCTCTCCGCCTCCGCCCACTGCGCACGCTCTCGCCTCCACGCAATCGCTCCTCGCACGCTTCACCGGCAACAATGGTGAAGGAGAAGACGGCGGCGCTAGAGCGCGCGAAGAAGGCGACGGCGCCGGGAAGGCGAAGGCGAAAGGGAGAGCAACCAGTCGGGACGGGTCTTCTTCGAGATATCGTCTGCCGCACGGCTGGGTCCAAGGAGATTGGATCCGGTCGACTATCACCGAGAAGGATCTGACGGAGATGGAGAATGAGGGTTTGATCCCACACGGGGCGGCGAGGCTCCCGGGGGACGAGTGGCAACCGCAACCGGAAGAGGGTGAGTGCGTTCTTCTGGCTACCCATGTTGACCGCGGGTTCTCTCTGCCTCCGAGTGTATTTTTCCGCGGTTTCTTGAATTTCTTCGGGGCGCAACTCCACCACTTCAATCCAAACTCCATCGCCTACTTTGCTGCCTTTGTGTCCATGTGTGAGAACTTCCTGGGCTGCCGACCGCACTCGGGTCTGTTCAAGCACATATTCACTTGTCGTTCTCAGACAGTGAAAAAGCCGAGTCCAGATGACAACAAGACCAAGGTTATTCAGATGTGTGGAGGTCTGGGGATCCAGATGAGAAACAAGAGCACTTTTCCGACCATGACTCTCCCCGAGTCGGTCAGGGGATGGCAGTCGACTTGGTTTTACTGCCAAAACGAGTCGACGCCGGGAATGTCGAGTGGTCTCCCTCCGTTTACCATGGACCGAGCAAGCAAACCCTCTTCTTTGAAGGTGCTCCCTGAGGAGAAGGCTCAAGTGAAGATGTTGATGGAGCGTGTAGTCCAGCTAGTCAGGGAAGGAGTGACAGGTATGGACCTTCTGGAGGTCTTCCTTAGGCGACGCATCCAACCTCTTCAGTACCGAGGCCATTGCATGTGGCTGTACTGTGGAACCGAGGATGAAACTAGGGTCCATCCAGAATCAGTCGACGATGCCACACTAGAGAGGTGGATGGCCGCGGTCACTGGCAACAAGGACAACCCTCGAGGAGCCAGGAGGATTCCGCCACTCGACCATTCTAGCATTCCAGACAAGGTACGCCCACTTTGTTTCCAATTGTAATCTTGCCGTACTCATTCTGCTTTCAGTGTAAATTGGTCGATTGATCTTTATTTTGCTGTCTGTCAGGCCTTCACTGAACTGTACTCGATGCCTAATGGAGCACAGACGCCGACTGAAGAGGAGGAAGGTAGTGGGGGCGAAAGCCAGGAAGACTGGGATTTAGATGTTGCTGTTGATGATGATGATGACGACTCCGATGGGGAGGACGAAGAGGAGGAGGAGGACGTTGCACCGCCGCGCTCGGAAAGGCGATCGAAGCTTGTCCATGACCCTGCGACTGAACGCGGCAAGGGGGTGGCGACTGTCGTGCAGTCGACCAAGCGCCCTCGGACCACTTCTCCGGCGCCGACTAAAAAGGCTCCGAAGCAATCCAGGGTGGCTCTGTTGAAGCCGGCCAAGGTCCTGCCGAAGATGAAGGTGTCGATTCCCACCATATTAGGGTAAAAAATGCTGCTTGAGTCTTCTTGTTTTATATGAGTTTATCTTCGGTCGACTCTTGAGTTAACCGACTGATTTTTGGAATTGCAGTGCTGCTACTTCTGATACTTCGGCCAGGGGTGACGACCATGAGATGGAAGATGCTGCTACCTCAAAACCTGGTATGACTCGTAATTCCGTCTTCTAGTCGATCGGCTCTTAGTCTCTAATTCTGATTCTTTTCTGTAGCCCCATCCAATGTCATTATCACTCTTCCTGACGACGACGACGATGAGGAACCGCTGAAGCACAGGAGGAGCAGGAAAGCGTCTGCTGGCAGGGTGGCTCAGGACGTGACCGCGCCCGAGACACTGGTCGCGGAGGAGGAGAACACCACTCGGCACACTGTATCTTTCGCGGTGCCGCTGACGAGTGCTCTTCCCGCGTCGTCGAGTGCTGCGCAGCCTTCGCTCTTCTCGACCCACTACGTCCCAGAGGACCAAGCCAGTGCTGCAAAAGAAGCGATACGCCAAGCGGGAGTCATGATGGAGCAGGTGAAGGCCATCCGGGAGGCTAGCCAGGCAGCCTATGACGCCAGTTCTGCTCTTCAAAGCAACGTCCAGGTCAGTCGATCATCGCATGTTCTGTTAGGATATGCTATCTGAAAATTCTTCTTTCTGAAATCCGTAGCGGTCCTACACCCACTGGGTGTGTCGATTGAAATTCCGGGTTAGTGGGGGCACGCTGAGTGCACCCACTGGGTGTGGTCCCCAAGGCTATGGTGGACTGCTGGCAGTCGACCATAGGCTTTATAAATTTTTCCTTCATTCGACCGGGTCGAATGGATTTCTCAAACCGGTGGGGACACGCTGAGTGCACCCACTGGGTGTAGTCCCCGAGACTGTGGTCGACTGCTGGCAGTGGACTACAGTCTGAAGAGCAACTCCTGTTTTTTTTTGGTGGTCGACTGGTCGACTCTTTCTTGATAGAACTAGTGGGGGCACGCTGAGTGCACCCACTGGGTGTAGTCCCCGAGACTTCGGTCGAATGTTTGAATTCGGCTGAAGTCTTAGAAACGTGTGTTTTTGCCTCGGTCACTCGGAAGTGAATTATCTTTGACATTTTGTCGATTAGTTCTTCGTAGAAATCCTGCGACCTGGAGGCTCGTTACACGGAGTTGGAGAACAAACATATCCAACTTGAGCTTGATCTGAAGCTGGTCCAGGAGAACTTGGCGAAGGCAAAGGAGGAGAGCAAAGGTATGTTTGGTGAGGACTCGACGACTGCTTTTGCCCCTTATTTGTTTCAAAGTCTGACCTTGTTGTAACTTTGTAGGCAAAGTGAAGGAGGCCCAGAAGAAGAAAGACCTTGAGCTAGCTGAGATGCAGAAGATAGCCTTAGAGAAGACCAAGCTCGCGGACAAGAAGTTGGCTTCGGTCACCAGGCTTGAAGAAGAAAACACCAATATGAAAGCTGCTCTTGCTATTGCCAACAAGGAGGTCAGTCGACTGAAAGGCGACAAAGCTGCTCTGAATGGCAAGGCCAGTCAGTTGGCTGGGAAGAAGGATGATCTGGAGGCCTATCTGAGTGGACTCACCAAGAAGTTGTTCCTCATGCTCGAAGGTAATCCTTTGCGCCAAACAATCATTTTTACAGTGATCTTTCCATTTGACCATTGCTTTGACTCGGCGATTGTACTTGCAGAATTTTGCCAAAATTTTGAAGAGGAGACTGGTCGACTGGAACCAAACCTGGACCCCATCAACTCTCCGGTGAATGATGAAGTCGCCATGAACGTGTTCCGGCTCGAGTCTCGTGTTGCCACTGTCATTGACTATCTTGCAAGGTTGAAGGTCGCCACTTCCCGCATTGACACTACGCTCTGGCCCAGGGAGACACTCCAAAATGACCTCGAGTCTCTGATGACTCGACTAAACACAGTCCCTGGTCGACTGCAGGAGTGGAAGAAGTCTGCTGCCAGGTGTGGTACAGATGTCGCTCTGTGTTTGTCCCGAGTCCATTGCAAGGATGCACGAGAGGACAAGCTGGCGGCTCTTCGGGTGGCTAACACCAAGAAGCATGATTTCCGGTCTTTCATGGAGACTTTCATCGCTGCTGCCACTCGGATCGCGGACGGAATTGATCTTGATGAGTTTGTTGCACCTTCCAGCCCTCCACAGGAGGGGTAAAAAACTTCTTGAGCTCGACACTTTAAATTTGCCTCGGTATGCCGAGTGATTGTGTAACCGACAAACCTTAACAGGCCTAACGCCTGAGCACTTTTGGTTACGTTAGGTTTTATCCGAACTTGGATTCGACGTTTTGAATATGCTTGATTTTGGTCTGAAATGTCTTTTGCAGGGTTAAAGCGAGATGCTTACTGCAGTCGACTTATTCTTCAATTCACTTAGGCAGGCACTGGGCTGCGGCTAAGCCTCGGAGTGGGAAACATGCTCTCCACTCGGTAGGATTTTCAAAAACTTAGGCGAACACTGAGCTGCAGCTAAGCCTCCGAGTGGGAGGTCTGCTCTCCACTCGGTAGGATTTTTTATAACTTAGGCGAGCACTGGGCTGCAGCTAAGCCCCCGAGTGGGAGGTTTGCTCCTCACTCGGTAGGATTTTTTATAACTTAGGTGAGCACTGGGCTGTAGCTAAGCCCCCGAGTGGGAGGTTTGCTCCTCACTCGGTAGGATTTTTATAACTTAGGCGAGCACTGGGCTGCAGCTAAGCCCCCGAGTGGGAGGTTTGCTCCTCACTCGGTAGGATTTTTTTTATAACTTAGGCGAGCACTGGGCTGCAGCTAAGCTCCCGAGTGGGAGGTTTGCTCTCCACTCGGTAAGGTTTTCACGTTGTACTTGTGGCGTAGCTTAGAGGAGAGGGTCGCAGTCGACCTGCACCTCGTCCTCCTTGCAACCGCACATTGTACTTGTGGCGTAGCTCAGAGGAGAGGGTCGCAGTCGACCTGCACCTCGTCCTCCTTGCGACCGCATGTTGAATTTGAACATAGGCGAGTGCTTAGACTGCAGCTAAGCCCCCGAGTGAAAGTCTGGCTTGTCACTCGGTAGGATTTTATTGAAACTTAGGCAAGTACTTGGACTGCAGCTAAGCCCCGAGTGGGAGTCTGGCTCACCACTCGGTAGGATTTTATTGAAACTTAGGTGAGTACTTGGACTGCAGCTAAGCCCCCGAGTGGGAGTCTGGCTCGCCACTCGGTAGGATTTTATTGAAACTTAGGCGAAACGGATTCGCAGCTAAGCCCCCGAGTGAGAGTCTGGCTCACCACTCGGTAAGGATTTTTTACAAACTTAGGCGAACCGGACTCGCAGCTAAGTCACCCACTAAGGGGGAAATTTTACTGAACAAATAAAAGTGACAAAAATCATTGGGGAAATTATGACACTATTATCTTGCAATACATGGACTACAGAAGTACTTTTATTACAACTCATCTGAGTGAAAATTTAAGTGTAAAATGGGTGGAGTAGCTCCGCGTTCCAAGCCCGGGGCTCGTCGATATTGTGCTTGACGTTGTAGATACGGTACGCTCCGTTGTGGAGAACCTTGGTGATGATGAAGGGTCCTTCCCAAGAAGGAGCAAGCTTGTGCTGTTTCTGCTGGTCCACTCGGAGAACCAAATCTCCTTCCTGGAAGGCTCGACTCTTCATGTTTCTAGCGTGAAAGCGACGCAAGTCCTGTTGATAGATGGTCGATCGGATTAGAGCCATATCTCTTTCTTCCTCTAAAAGGTCGACTGCATCCTGCCGCGCTTGTTCCGCTTCAGCTTCGTTGTAGAGCTCAACTCGAGGAGCATTGTGGAGCAGATCACTCGGCAAGACCGCTTCAGCTCCATAGACCAAGAAGAATGGAGTTCTTCCGGTCGACCGATTAGGCGTGGTCCTCAGACCCCAAAGCACCAAGGGAAGTTCGTCGACCCATGCTCCAGCCGCATGCTTAAGGTCACGCATCAGTCGGGGTTTCAACCCTTTGAGGATCAAGCCATTGGCTCGCTCCGCTTGTCCATTCGACTGTGATGGGCGACCGAAGCGTAGTCGACTCGTGTGCCTTGAGAAGTGCAGAAATCCCTGAATTCTTCCGAGTCGAAGTTCGACCCATTGTCTGTGATGATGCTGTGCGGGACCCCATATCTGAATATCAGTTCCCTGATGAAGCTAACAGCAGTACCGGTGTCAAGGTTCTTGATTGGTTTCGCCTCAATCCACTTGGTGAACTTGTCGACTGCCACCAGTACATGCGTGAAACCGCTTCGACCTGTTCTCAAGGGGCCCACCATATCCAATCCCCATACTGCGAAGGGCCAGACGAGTGGTATAGTCTTTAGAGCTGACGCAGGCTTGTGTGACATGTTGGAGTAAAATTGGCATCCTTCGCACTTGTCCACTATTTCCTTTGCCATCTCATTTGCCCTTGGCCAGTAAAATCCGGCTCGATATGCTTTAGCCACGATGGTCCGAGAGGACGCATGATGACCACAGGTCCCCGAGTGGATATCATCAAGGATGATTCGACCTTCCTCTGGCGTTATACACTTCTGACCAACTCCAGTCGCGCTCTCCCTGTACAACTGTCCTTTGATCATGGTAAAGGCCTTGGATCGACGGACGATCTGTCGAGCCTCTTCCTCGTCCTCCGGGAGCTCTTTTCTCAGGATATATGTGATGTATGGAACTGTCCAGTTGGGAGTGATCACTACAACCTCCATGACCAAGTCGACCACTGCTGGGACTTCTACTTCAGTCGGATCTGTGGCACTCTTGGGCTGCGGAGTTTCTTCTGTGAAAGGATCTTCTTTGACTGATGGAGTATGGATATGCTCCAAGAACACACCACTCGGAATGGCTTCTCTCTTGGAACCTATCTTTGCCAGATCATCAGCCGCTTGATTCTTCAGTCGGGGTATATGATGGAGCTCTAACCCCTCAAACTTCTTTTCCAGCTTCCTCACTGCATTGCAGTATCCAGTCATGGCTGGGCTTCTCACGTCCCACTCCTTCATCACTTGATTGACCACCAAATCTGAGTCGCCATAGACCATAAGGCGACGGACGCCGAGTGAAATGGCCATGCGCAACCCATACAAAAGGGCCTCATACTCTGCCTCATTGTTGGAGGAATCAAAGTGAATCTGGAGCACATACCTGAGCTTATCTCCTCTGGGGGAAACCAAGACAACCCCAGCACCGGAACCATTCAACATCTTAGAGCCGTCAAAAAACATGGTCCAATGCTCCGAGTGAACTTGAGTTGGCTGCTGTTGCTCGATCCACTCGGCAAGGAAATCTGCTATTGCTTGGGACTTAATGGCTTTCTTTGCCTCAAACTTGATATCAAGGGGAAGAAGTTCAATCGCCCATTTCGCCACTCGACCAGTTGCATCTCTGTTGTGCAGAATCTCTAAAAGTGGAGCGTCGCTGACGACTATAATGGAATGATCAGAGAAGTAATGAGCAACCTTCTTCGTGGTCATGTAGATCCCATACACAAGCTTCTGATAATGAGGATATCGTTGCTTCGATGGAGTCAAAACTTTAGACAGATAGTACACTGGGCGCTGAACTTTAAAGGCTTTTCCTTCCTCTTCCCGCTCGACCGTAAGCACTGTACTGACGACTTGTCCTGTGGTTGCGATATAAAGCAACAGAGGCTCTTTGCTGACTGGAGCAGCAAGCACCAGCTGGGTGGAGAGCAGAGCTTTTAGCTCGGCAAACGCTGCATCAGCTTCTGGAGTCCACTCGAACTTGTCTGCCTTCTTCATCAGTCGGTAAAGAGGTAATGCCTTTTCACCGAGTCATGAGATGAATCGACTTAATGCGGCCAAGCATCCAGTAAGCTTCTGGACATCGTGCACCCGCATAGGGTGTTTCATTCGGAGTATAGTGCTATTTTTTTCTGGGTTAGCGTCGATTCCTCGTTCGGAAATGAGAAAACCGAGTAACTTTCCACCAGGAACTCCGAATGTGCACTTTGATGGATTGAGCTTGATATCATACCTTCTGAGGTTGGCAAATGTTTCTGCGAGGTCAGTCAGCAGGTCGGAACCCTTTCGCGACTTGACCACGATATCATCCATATACGCTTCCACATTCCGACTGATTTGAGCGAGCAAACACTTCTGAATCATTCGCATGAATGTGGCTCCGGCATTATTGAGGCCGAATGGCATGGTGATATAGTAGAAGCATCCGAATGGAGTGATGAAAGCTGCTTTTATCTCGTCGGGTCCGTACAGACGGATCTGATGGTACCCGGAATAGGCGTCTAGAAAAGACAATCTCTCACATCCCGCAGTCAAGTCAATAAATTTGATCAATGCGAGGGAGAGGAAAATGATCTTTCGGGCAGGCCCGATTGATGTGCTTGAAATCGATGCACATTCGGAGTGAGTTGTCCTTCTTAGGAACCATGACGACATTGGCGAGCCACTCGGAGTGGTATATCTCTCGGATAAATCCTGCCGCCAATAGTCGAGCCACCTCTTCACCAATAGCTTTTCTCTTCTGGACGGCGGACCGTCGAAGATGTTCTTTGACTGGTTTTGCTGCTGAGTCGACTCTAAGGCGATGCTCAGCCAGTCCCCTGGGAACACCCGGCATGTCAGCTGGCTTCCATGCAAAGATGTCCCAGTTCTCACGGAGGAACTGGATGAGCGCTTCTTCCTATTTCGGGTCGAGTGTTGTGGAGATATGGGTCGGAGCTGCATTGGGGTCGGTTGGGTGAATGTGGACGGGCTTCATCTCACAGGACGACTGGAATGCTGACTCCGTGGCCGGCTTCTTGGCTCGCAGCAAATCACTCGGATCTGCATTTTGCTTATACTCTTCAAATTCGACCGCTGTCACCTGGGAATCGGCAATCTTTGAGCCTTTCTGGAAACACTCTTCTGCCTTTTTCCGATCACCAGTGAGAGTGATCACTCCTTTGGGGTCGGGCATCTTCAGTTTGAGGTACACATAACATGGTCGAGCCATGAATCTTGCGTAAGCTGGTCTCCCCAAAATAGCGTGGTAAGCGCTTTGAAAATCCACGACCTCAAACGTCAATTTCTCTTTGCGAAAATGTTTCGAATCACCAAACACCACGTCCAGAGCTATTTGGCCGAGTGACTCGGCTTTCTTTCCTGGTATGACTCCGTGAAAACTCATGTTACTGGTGCTCAGTCGGGACATCGGAATGCCCATTCCTTTAAGCGTGTCCGCATACAACAAGTTCAGTCCACTACCACCGTCCATTAGCACCTTCGTGAGTCGAGTGCCTTCGACCACCGGGTCGACCACCAAAGCTTGCCTCCCGGGGGTGGCTATATGAGTCGGGTGATCAGACTGGTCGAATGTTATGGGAGTTTGGGACCATCTCAGATAACTTGGTTTCGCCGGGGCGACCATGTTCACCTCACGGTTAATAACCTTCAGTCGGCTCTTGCTTTCCACATCCGCAAAAATCATCAGAGTGGAGTTAACATGAGGATATCTTCCCTCACTGTCCTCCTTGTCTTCGGCTTTGTCCGACTCCTTTTCCTTGTCCTTTGGTTGTTTTCCTTGGAACTGCTGGATCAGGAGTCGACACTGCCGAGTGGTATGCTTCGGGTAGATGATATTACCCTCTTCATCTTTCTTCGTGTGGATGTGACACGGCATATCCATCACGTCATTTCCCTCTTTGTCCTTCACCTTCTTGGGGTTCCAGGATCCTTTGGGTTTCCCTTTGAACTTGCCCTGAGTCACGGCCAGAGCCTCTCCAGGAGCTGCTGGTTCAGCCTTCCGCTTCTGCTTCCGACTGGTGTTTCCCTTTTCCGACTGACTCGGCTTGTACTTGCCGCTTCGGAGTCGGTCTTCCTCTTTGCCGTTGGCGTACTTGGTGGAAATCTCCATCATCCGACTCAGGGTCATGTCTCCGGTTCGACCAAACTTCAAACTCAATTCTCTGTTATTAACACCATCCTTGAAGGCGCAGACTGCCTGATGATCAGACACGTTCTCCACGGTATGATGCAAAGTGATCCATCTCTGAATATACTCTCTTAGAGTCTCATTCGTCTTCTGCACACAAACTTGCAGCTCTGTCAATCCAGCTGGTCGCTTGCAAATTTCCTCAAATGTTCTGACGAACACTCAGGAAAGATCTTCCCAAGTGTAAATGCTGCTTGGAGGTAACTGATTCAACCATGCTCTGGCAGAACCTTCCAACATGAGCGGTAAGTGCTTCATAGCCACCTCGCCATTCCCACCGCCGATCTGTACAGCCACTCGGTAATCTTCAAGCCAAGTTTCAGGCTTAGACTCACCGGTGAACTTGCTTACTCCAGTTGCCAACCTGAAGTTGGGGGGAATCACCGCGGCTCTGATAGCCCTGCTGAAACATTCCAGACCAGAAACATGCACTCGACTGCTTGTGGGCGCATCTCTGTCAGGGCCGCCTCGATGAGCTCTGTTCCGGTCGACCAAGCCTTGCACGATGATGGATCGCGCGTCGAAGCCTGGTTCCCGGGGGTTGACCGGAGCTCTTCGCCCCACACTGAGTTGACGCCTGTCATCTTGCTGCCGAGGAGCGTGAGACCCACCTCTCGGGGGAGGAGTGGGCACTCGACGCCTATCATCACGATCGTATCGGTCACCATATTGGTCCCGTCGATTCTCGCGTCCTTCACGCCGCGGAGGCGATCTGGGGCTGTGAGCCGACTGAACCGTATTCGCAGCGACGGATCGACTGTGAATTCTGTTGCGTGACTGCGACACGGCTGAATTCTGATCTCCTGCTGCCCAGAGCAAATCTCTGATCTGCATCAGGCCTCTACCAGCCTCTGACTAAGAGGGCTGAATGGACTCTGCTATACGGGTTGCAGCTGCTAAATTCTGAATCGGGGTTCGGTATACCTGAGTCGGCGAGAAGAGTTGACGTCGATTGGAGTTGGGTACTCGTTGCCGCGCGCGCTCATTAAGTGCTCGCTGAAGGTTCTCCAGACGAGCGCGTTCAGCCAAGTTGGCCAAACGTGCTTCCTCCAAGGCGCGAGCCTCGGGGGTTTCTCCCGCTATGGGAGTGTGCAGGGCATCCATGTTCCTGCGGCGAAGTTCTTCCCTCTGCAGGGAATTAAGTGGATCGGGTTGATACTCTTCGTGGACTTGAACGGGGTCGCCTCCACCGTCTACCCCGTCCTCGCGAGGGAAACCGGGAGGGCTGCGAGGCCCGTTGACCACCAAGACCTCTGCCGCTGGATCACTGCTATCACACTCGGATGCAGTCTTTACGGAGCCAGTCGACAGATCGAACAGGCCGTAGAGAGATTCGTCAGGCTCGATTGCCGCAACTTGGGTGGTGGCCGTCTGGCGAGCCACCGCGTGCCTCACCCATCGCTGGAGCCTCGACCGACCAGAGCGCTTGCGCTGGCGGGAGACCGGGAAGGTGATCGATAGTGGAGTCGACCGATATGGAGTCGACGGTTGCCGCAGCAGAACGCCGCGGACACATGCGCGAAAATGCGTCACACCGCGGACGGGGAGCGCATCAACGTCGAGTGGAGCCTCCTGGAGCCAAGCGGAGTCGTCGGCGATGAAGGTGAGAGCGCCGAGACGGATCTCGCGGCCCTCGACCAAAACTCCACCAGCAACCATGATGAAAGTACTCGGAAGAATCGCAACTTCTCCAAAAATCGCTAAGACACCTGCCCCACGGTGGGCACCAACTGTCGTGGTTCTAAGTCTGACAGTAGAGTGGGGGTAGGTATGGAGAGGCAAGGTCCTAGCTATGTAGCAGTTGTAAACACAAGGGATGTACGAGTTCAGGCCCTTCTCGGAGGAAGTAACGGCCCTACGTCTCGGAGCCTGGAGGCGGTCGACTGGATTATGTGTGTATGGATTACAGGGGTGCGAACCCTTTACACTGAGGAGGGGGTGGCTTATATAGTGTCTGCCAGACCCCTTCGGCCCTCAGTAATGCAGGGTTTAAAGTACATTAAGTCTAGGCGTTACTGGTAACGCCTCACATAAAGTGTCCTAAATGCCATAAAGTCTACTTAATTACAGACCGTTGCGGTGCAGAGTGCCTCTTGTTCTTCTGGTGGTCGAGTGAGTCTTCATGGTCGAGTCCTTCGAGTCCGTCGAGTGAAGTCCCTCTTGGTCGACTGGAAGGCCGTTTCTTCTGAGGGTGTCCTTGGGTAGGGTACTTAGATCAGGTCTATGACCCTACCCTAGGTACATGACTTCATCAAGGGGGGCACCCCAAGACACACAAGTTGATCTTCGTGATCGTTCCTTAGCCGTGTGCGGTGCCCCCCTCCAACATATTCCACCTCGGTCATATCGTTGCGGTGCTTAGGCGAAGCTCTGCGTCGGTAGAACATCATCATCGTCACCACGCCGTCGTGCTGACGGAACTCATCCCCGACACCCTGCTGGATCGGAGTCCGGGGATCGTCATCGAGCTGAACGTGTGCTGAACTCGGAGGTGCCGTACGTTCGGTACTTGGATCGGTCGGATCGTGAAGACGTACGACTACATCAACCGCGTTGTCATAACGCTTCCGCTTACGGTCTATGAGGGTACGTGGACAACACTCTCCCCTCTCGTTGCTATGCATCACCATGATCTTGCGTGTACGTAGGATTTTTTTTTGAAATTACTGCGTTCCCCAACAAGGCCAACACACCACCTCATGGTTGCTGAGGCGCTGAAGTGGACCCTGTAACAAGTTGATAAGGGCTGACGCGCTTTTTTCTGGGCTGGCACGAAAGTGGTAAACGGTGGCAAGTGTGTGGTCTCCTGGAGGAGAGTATGTCGCCCCAAGCAGCTTGGAGGGTTGGGCATCATTGATCTACACAAGCACGGTATCGCTCTAAGACTCAGATGGGAGTGGCTTAGGAGGACGGATCCATCTAGGCCCTGGCAGGGCCTAAACCTCACCGCGGATAAGCAGGTGACTCTCGCTTTCCGGAGTCTAGTCCAATGGCGTGTTGGGAATGAAGAGCACGCCCTTTTTTGGAGAGATAGATGGCTTAACTGAGGCACGGTCACTGAGATTGCTCCCTTGGTGGTTGCCAGAGTCAGGACGCAGGTGGCAAATAAACGACTTGTCAGAGAGGGGCTTTGTTTGCACGCCTGGACAGATGACATTACCGGGATCCTAGATACTGACGCTCTAGCACAGTTCATTCGGCTCTGGGAGCTACTTATGGAGGTTCACTTGGATTCGGAGTTGGAAGACGCTCCGCTTTGGGCATGAAACGAGTCCGGTGTCTACTCAGCAGCTTCGGCGTATAGGATGCTTTGTATGGGAGGGATTCGGTTTCACTCTTTCGCGGCCATCTGGAAATGCTGGGTGCCGCTATCCTGTCGGATTTTCATGTGGCTTGCGGTGCAATATCGCCTTTGGACTTCGGATAGGAGAGCTAGGCATGGGCTACAAGAGCAAACTTCCCCATGCTACCTCTATGACCAGGATGAGGATACGGTGGATCACATCCTGCTACAGTGCGTGTACGCTAGGCATGTGTGGTTTCTTTGCTTTAGCAGGATCGGAGTGGACCTAAATCTTTGCCCCACGACGCAGTCCCAAATTGCTGATTGGTGGTGCGAGGCGAGGAGGCGGATTGACAAACGTGCAGAAAAGGCTTTGACACAGTGATTATGTTGATCTGCTGGTCTCTGTGGAAGCAGAGAAATGCGAGAGTCTTTGATAGGAGCGGCACGTCGTGACGGAGGCCATCTTTCAGGAACTGTTTACCTGGAAACAGGTCGGCGCGACTGGAGTGGAGCATGTAGTTGACTAGCATATAGAGTGTTGTGTGTGGAGTGGAGGCAGTGTCCTGGTCGACTTGTGACCACGTGACTAGCCACAAATCTCTTTTATACATATGGCATACCCTCGAAAAAAAAACACACATGTAATATTAATGAATTTCCACTCTAATCATCCAAAAATGCCAGGAAAAAGGCTTGCAAATAATAAGACACCAACTTTATGCCCACACACTTAACCCCTCTCTTCATCTCGACAGTCGACGCGCACACACACTGTGTATGTATAAAACCGCCCACTCCCCCAAAAGCCAAGCACTCTCATCAGGCCGCAGCATTACCTCCTCTTCGCTCCTCCCCACCACCTTTCCGCGCGCCCCACACACGCGCACGCACCCGGCAACCGCCGCCGCGATGAACGGTTCCGGCAGGGCGAGCGCGCGGGGCGGCGGGGATCGGCTGCCGCCGGAGCCGCAGCGCGATCCGCTCGAGTTCCTGTCCCGCTCCTGGAGCGCGTCCGCCGCCGACGTCTCCCGCGCGTTCGCCGCCGCGCCGGCGGCCGGCGCCATCGCGGAGGACATCGCCGGGGAGCTCGACGACGCCGCGAGCGCCGGCACCGGCACCGGCAGCTCCTTCTCCTTCGCCTCCGCGGCCACCTCGCAGCTCATCATGGACCGGATCATGTCCCACTCGGTGCGTTTCTTGTCACTCCCTCTCATTTTTTTACGGAAAAAAGAAATCGGTCTTTTTTTAATTGGGCTGGGATTCAGCCCTTCTCATTCTCCCCAAAAAATGGATCATTTCTTATCCTTTTTTCAGATTGATTTCATCTGTTCATGGCATCCTATTTTTATTTGACCAATTAGTAGCTGCTTTATCGAATCGAATGCCACCTGATCCATGGGCTCCCCTGTACTCGTCAGGACAAGAAGAAACATCCAAATATGAGTCTTTTTGTTTTGTTTCTCCGGCAGGAAAATAACAACCCATTTTTCAATCGTCAGATCATCGATCTTGATCAGACCAACCTTTTTTCTCTCTCAATTAGTTACTGCAGTTAACTAGGCAGCGTTTTGAGTAGAGATCAGGTACTGCCGATTAACATTTCTTTTCCCCTGCAGCAAGAGGTGTCGCCGCTGACCTCCGGCCGCCTCTCGCACAGCAGCGGCCCCCTCAACGGCGGCGGCTCCTTCTCCGACAGCCCGCCCGTCTCGCCGGATGTCGACGACAGCAGGGTATATTGTGCTATCCCATCCTCCCCCTCTGCATTTTTCTTCTTTTAGATGAAGTGATGATGAACTGCCAATTTCCTTTTTACTTGGATAAAATAAAGGACAGGCTAGTTATAATCTACTCCTTTTTAACACAGGAGTACTTATTTTTTAGGTGATTTTACTTGTACTCCTGTGTTGACTGCAACTCACTGAAACAAAAAGGGCAGATAATCCTTTTAATCATTCTGTGAATTTTGAGTGAGCTGGTTACTTGGCTGCTGCTATGTTCTAGTTCTAGGCTCCCTTGGAAATGCATATGTTTTTTGTCTCTTTCTTTTTGGGTGTGGAACACACTATGAGTTCCCTAATTTTAATCTTGGATAGCAACAAGTTTGTAAGTTTTTATTAGGGTAGCTGTAAATTTCTTCTGTTTTCTAGTAGTACAACCTGTCAGACTGGTTGGGACAAAAACACTGCTTTTGGTTGCAGGCTGGCAGACATTTCTTGCACAAAACGGATACGGTAGATGAATTTAATACGATGTGCCTTTATCTCCACCCAATAGATGCTAAACAAGAACGAAAACTTTAGTCACACACTATATCTACTCTAGCAACTGGATCATGCCATCTGCTGTAATTTGGTAGGCATTTAACAGACATTAGTGAGTAGTATGATTAATGAAAGAATCAGGGACTTTGTTGCACAGGCAAATAAAGCCTGGTGTTTGGGCCACATCACCTGACCCAGTGCGTGGATGCTTTAAATTCTGATGAAAGCATCTATCTATTGATAATCCTTCATGCCCTTGTGTTTCTTTAGAGAAGATTATTTCTTCACTTTACTGATGAGTACACAAAGCAAGTGTGAGTGAACTGAAAGAATTCAGTGTGCACTGTGGTATAAGTACCATCTAGTCAAGTCAAGCTTGGGTCATGGTCCAGCAGACGAGATTTTCTTTTCTGAGGCAAAGCAGATGAGAATTGAGAAGCATATGCCACACAATGATTCAGCAATACTATCTTTAAGGCAAATCTGGTTGGCAATTTGGCCCTCTGTGTCCATCACCATGGCCACTACTATTTCAAACTGAAGAAAGGAAGAGATGAGCTTGCTTGCTGGTGTGAGTGTGACCTTCTGTCCTGGGTGCAGTGCTCTTGTAGCTCTGACCAGGGAGAGAGGGAGGAGGGGGTGCTCCACTCCTCTTGATTTGATGGTCTTCGGCGCTTGCTTGCTTGCTGTGCAAAAGAAGCTTTGATTCTGGCTGCCATTTCTGCCCTTTCTCTGCCACTCTGGTCTCCTCCTTCCACAAGCAAACACTGCAACCTGTCCAGTGCCTCACTGAGCTTTGAACTTCACTCTCTCTCTCTCTCTCTGGATAAAAAGCAGCACGCACTGTAGCTTGCAGGCCTATGGATGCAGCCCTTGTCTTGCCCCATCTTCACTTTGACCTTTAGCAAGCTGCCTTTCTCATCCCTAATCAAGTGTTCTCATGTCCCCAGCTTTCTCTTCTAATCTAATGATGCACTCTTTTTTATCTGATGTAATTAGAGTATTAGCTTCTGTCACAGAGTCTTGTTTGTTCCCCACAGAGTGCCTCCATGATTATGTCCTGTGCAAGTGGTGTGTGCATTAACCTATGGCACGCCTCGGCAATTCATCAACTAGATCTATGCCCTAGATTAACCCTATGGAGGCACAATGATTTGTGTACACTTGGCAGTGCAAGAATCATTGCTACAGCGTGTGCTTTTAATTAGGAACCACCACACAGGCACACACTGTTCTCCAATTAAACAACTTCCTTTGGGCACTGACAAAAAGTGTTCACAACACAACTTTGAATATTGATTGATACTATACGAGTCATTTTAATCATCTTGGTATGTTTTGTTTGATTTATTTATGGATTCAGTTATAATATTAGATAAATTTTGATTCGTAATGGTGCTAATAGTATTTTCTGGCAAAAAAAAGATGCAGTTTTGCAGAGCAGTGAGCACGCCCAAGGCGCAGCCACCGCGGGGCGGCAGCAAGACGGTGGGGCGGTGGCTCAAGGACAAGAAGGAGAAGAGGAAGGAGGAGACCAGGGCGCACAACGCGCAGGTCCACGCCGCTGTCACGGTGGCCGCCGTGGCCGCTGCCGTCGCCGCCGCGGCCGCCGCGACCGCGGGGTCGGGAGGTAAAGACGATCGCGCCGCGCGCACCGACATGGCGATGGCGTCCGCGGCCACGCTGGTCGCCGCGCAGTGCGTGGAGGCGGCCGAGTCCATGGGCGCCGAGCGCGAGCACCTCGCCGCCGCCGTCGGCTCGGCGGTCAACGCCAGGACCCCCGGCGACATCGTCACCATCACGGCCGCCGCCGCCACTGGTGAACTCATCATTTCAGCCGAATTCTTGATCACAATGGCCATGAGAAAAGACATGGGCATGACTGCTTTCCCGTTTCTTGATCGGCAGCGCTACGAGGGGCGGCGACGCTGAGGGCGAGGGTGCAGAAGGAGGCGTGGAACGTCGCCGCGGTGATCCCGGTGGAGAAGGGCTCCATGGGAATGGGAGGTCACAGCCACGGCCACAAGCACGGCGCCGCCCAGAGGCAGCTGCAGCAGCAGCCGCATCACAAGGTGCAGGAGATGGGCAGCAGCAACAGCAGCAGCTTCAGCGACGACCTGCCGGCGATCGATCAGGACGAGAACAACTTCCTCGGCATCTGCTGCCAAGAGCTGCTCGCCCGCGGCACCGAGCTCCTCAAGCGCACCCGCAAAGGTACTGCATTCCCCCGGCCGTCGAATGATCGCCGGTCGCCGGTCCATTCCGGCGACAGATGCTGTTCTGAATCTTCACTGATGTTGCCGATCATGTGCAGGATCGTTGCATTGGAAGGTCGTATCAGTGTACATCAACCGAACGGGCGTGGTACATCTCCTTGCATTGTTCTTGATCTCCTATTGCATAATAATTCTGTTAACTGATGTGTGAATTCGGCCATTAAATTTTGCAGGTGATGCTGAAGCTGAAGAGCAGGCATGTCGCCGGGACCATAACCAAGAAGAAGAAGAGTAAGTGCACAAGCTATCTCCTACAGTACATATACAGCCATGGCGTGCTATAGCTTTGTACTAGCCGTGTGGTTTTGTCTCCCTGTCATGGTCACCGGTGACATCCACTGACGCCGGAGTTGCCCCGACAGGCGTGGTGGTGGACGTGTGCAGGGACCTGGCGGCGTGGCCGGGGCGGCACCTGCTGGAGGGCGGCGAGCACCGGCGCTACTTCGGCCTGCGCACGGCGGAGCACCGGGTGATCGAGTTCGAGTGCGCGAGCCAGAGGGAGCACGACATGTGGACCAAGGGCGTGGCGCGCCTCCTCGCCATCGTCGAAGGCCTCAAGCGCTTCGCATGATCGCCGCCGTCATCAAGAGCTGCGCAACCCATGGTGATCCGATTGACCTTGTTAGAAATGTGTTCTTGTAGTTCTTGCTATTGTTTTCTTTGTTCCGATCTCCTGTAAGTTTTAGTTTCTTCTCCTCTCTCGTCTAGACTTGAGTGAGTGTGGCAAATGGGCAATGGCAGGCAGTACAAAAATCCAAGCACCGGTAGTTTCTAATTGAACCGTGGTAGCCTCATGCATGTTCGATCTAAGAGCATCTCTAGCAGATCCTGCAAACCGGGCTGCCTGCTATAATAACCATAGATATAGCGGCGATTTTTCATCCCAAACAGATCCTATAAAATCGCTCGTCTGTTAATTATTTTTTTGGATCCTGCATAGTTCAGACCGATTCTGCTATATCTAGAGGATTCATCCCTCTTTTTACAGGGACCTGTAAAATAAATAACCGTTGGCGCGAGAGAACTTTCAGGTCCGGCCACCGCCCTGAGCTGTCACCGCTACGTGAGCTGCTATTTTACAGGGACCTTTTTGTAAATTCAATTGGTTTATACAGGATCTGTTCTGCCCACATATAAATCGTACCATTCGTTTTAAGAGATATCGTATACTGTTTTTAGAGAACGCAGTTTTAACGGCTATGCTAGAGATGCTCTAAACAACCTTGGGAACAGGAAGAACATCTCAACATGGCTGTGTGTGTCACTGTACTACAAAGGTTTACTCAGCCTCTGTCTTTGTAGGCTGGGCAGAATCTACTGTCTGCAAGGTGAAAGCAAAAGCAAAAGTGAAAGCAAAAAAGGGCTGGGTTGCCAAGCCATGGGTACCTTACCAATCTAATCCAATCTAGCTCCTGGACGCTGAAGATCAGCATGCTAAGTAGAGGTGTCAGCCAGCCAGGACATAGACCAACTTGTCTGCTGCCTCTTTGAATTGAATTGCTGGGGCCATTCTCTTTTCTGGATGCAGATGATTGGAGCCCTGTTGGTTCTGTAGTGTAGGAGGTTTGCAGCAACAACTCTGCATCTATTCTAAACCTATGAATGATGGCATGGAGCTGGAGGACCGTTCCGTTGTCACCCACAACTGTTTGTGGATCATGCAGGGATTGCAGGACCAGGTATTGCTCTGAATGAGGCTGTTGTTGGGTAGTTTTGGGCAGGACCACTCCATTTTGTTTGAATCATAAGCATTAGCAGTCCAGGGCCTGGGCTTTCATGCCGGTTGCTGTCCTGGTTGGTGATTGGTTTTTGAGGGTTAGAATGATACATTTGTGGTTACAGAGGCCGTAATGCTGGAATGAGAATGCAGTATGGTAGTGCAAAGGGACTTAAAAAGACGCCGGAATAGTAGGCGACCTAAGTTTGGCCATTGTCGCCGTTTGGTTTAAATTGGAGCTACTCTATCAGAGCCGCCATATTGCCCCGATCACTGTAATCACTAACTTCATGATTAGGGCTCGAAAAAACGGTCTATCAGAGTCGCCATATCGGCCTTGACCTGCACATTTTCTGTAGCGCGCTCCAAATACAACCGCCTGCCCGGGAGAAAAGTTTTGGTTTGTTTCGTTCCTCCCGTGCCCAGTCATGTCCAGTATGCCTGCCGCCTTCACTTCTTTCAATGGCGCAGCAGTTTATCACCCGCGCCCGCCAATTCTATCCCCGTTTCTCGCTAGAGCGCACATGTTCAAGGGTATAGAAACCGGGCCACCCCACTTACCAGTGACACTCCTCGTCCATCTTTCACGTTCGCCGACGAGCACTCATCTTCCCCTTTGCTGCCAGACTCACCCCATCGACCATGTTGCGGCGGCCCACCCCTCCACACAGAACTTTCTCTGGCGACAAGCATTTCCTGGAGAGGGCTTGGGACTTCTGGGAGTGGGTCGAGAAGGACGCGCACCGTAACGCTGAATCTGTTATCGGGCATGGCCTTTGCAGAAATGGGTGTCGTGCTGATGCAAGCTTCAAAGTCGTTACCTGGAGCAGCATCGGGATGCCGAGAAGTTTGTTGACCGCCTAAGGGCGGAAGTGGAAGCCTCCCAAGCAGCCTCCGCTTGCGAGGTCAGCTCAAAATCAAGGAAGAGTCCGAACTAGTTGGTGAAGAAATATATATGTTTCCGATGCTTCAAATCGACGACAACAACAACAACAACAAAGTCTTTAGTCCCAAACAAGTTGAGATAGGCTAGAGGTGAAACCCATAAGATCTCGCGACCAACTCATGGCTCTGGTACATGGATAGCAAGCTTCCACGCACCCTTGTCCATAGCTAGTTCTTTGGTGATACTCGTATACTTCAAATCGTTTTAGAGATTATTACTATGTTGTTGAAATCATAGCAAAAAATATAAATTGGGATCGTACTAGATAATCGATGTTGAAATCAAGTTCAAAGCCTCTATTATGGTGGTTTTAGAAACTACTCTCTCTGTCCAAGGAGTACAAAGTTAAGACACTTATTTTGAGATGGAGGTAGTATTATGATGATTGGAAGTTTGCGCTTTGCTTCGGCTGCCTTCAAAACATCATGGAGTATGCATTATGGAGGCTGTGACTCTCCTAGAATTGCTCTTTTTACAAAGGGTGTGTTGGTCAGCCTTGTGTTAAGTAATACTCCTAATGGACGAGGATGAAAACTGAATTTAGAAAACATCCATGTCAAGAGAATCAGAATTGGGACGAGAATTCCGTAGTTGAGAAGATTAGTGCGAGATGAAGAGAGTAGATACGGTTGGTTGCTGCTTCTTTGGGCAAAGTCGACGTGATCATCGCGGATGCCGGATGCTGCAAAGCGAAAGCATTGCCATCGTACTACCACAGTACTACTGCAGCTGTATCTTTACGAGCAAGGCCATTGAACCGTAGTAGTACAACAGTCTGGTGTTACTGCTAAGTTTCCAGTTATCAGCACACGCAGTACGTTGGGAGTTAAAAAAACAAAAAAGCTGAACACACCGTGTCGATGTGCTAATGCATATGCAGTACGGAAACTAACCTAAGCTACTTAAATCATATATAAGAATATTTGTAAATTGCTGATCCCGCTTGCCGCGGGATGCCGTTGTGTCTTCGAGACCAGCTTATAAACGTCGTCCCCGTCCTGCACGCAAGTCGTGTGGTACTAAACGCGAACCAACGTGGGAACTACGTAGGCGTTGATTGGGCCGTATTCTAACGGAGCCCATAGGAAAAACCGGCTCGGCAGGAAGGAGCCGTTGTTGAGCGAAGAACAGAAAGACGGAAATCCAATTCGGCTCATGGGAGCATATGCTCGTGCCCATGAATTTTCATTTTCAAATGTCAATTTTTTTAAAAAAAATAGATGTGATCATTGTCACACCAAAACGCTACCTGCAAATTTTTAAAAGGAAAGCTTAAGTATTTTGATCTGTAAAAAATAATAAGTCGAACGACAAATGTTACCTCCAAATGTTATACTTAATTTTGCTTTTTCACCGAAGAATTACCATCATCCCTTTTCACATGAAAATTGACAAGAGTTAAACTAACAAGAACATCTATGAAAAATTTCAGAATTTTTAAATTTTATTTTCCATTTATTTTGCATTTACTGTTCATTCGGGAGCATATGCTCCCAAGAGCCAAAACGGCCCTCCCCAAAGAAGACTGCAACATCAAAGCATAGAAAACAAAGATGCCTTGTTTTTTTTTTGCGATAAACATTTTGACAAAGGGAATATATTAACATCGCGGACATATCAATTACACCCAATCTCTGTAACAACGGAATGTCATAAAGACATTACGATGCACACAACCAAAATACAAAAAGAAGAAGAAAAGAAAAAAGATCTTGCTATAGTGATCAATTTCTTGTAGCTGCAGCACGAACCACCGCCAAGACAACATCCGGAGTTCAAGTTCTCTACAAGCGACACCTCCAAGAAGGAAACAGTGCACGATCATAGATCTTAGATTTTTACCCTGGAGAAAATCCGCACTCTCAAAACAATGCCTTCAACAAGAATACTGTCAGGCAGAATCAGTTAAGGCCAGGCCTTGGGTTTTCACCCTGAAAGCTAAGACTCTGTATTTTGCTTGTGCTGCCGCCTCCACTTGCCGATGCCGCTGCTACGAGTCACGAATCAGCAATCAAAGTCCTCACCGCCTCGAAGACTCGATCCGCCATTACTAGGCCTCAGACCTCAGCCACCAGGATGTTCTCCGCCATTGTCTTCACCTCGGAAATCGAAATACCGACATGTCCCATAATACCAACAGACAACGCAGCTTCACATCACACCCTTCTGAAGTCACTTGGGCTGAAATAGGACGGACACGAACGAATCCCATCTGGTCCAATAATCTACAGGGGCAAGCACCCATTGGAGATCACCGGCGGAGCATTGCAGAACTCGCCAATGGACAGATCAAAGAGGGCCAAAATCTAGCAGAACACCATCTTGGAGTAAGAAGAACCATAGGACCGCGTCCCTTACACAAGCAACAAGCAGCCCCCCCCCCACCCGCACACACGCCGCCGTGCAGCACAATGGAGAAGAAGGTAACCATGACCATCCGGTTCGCACCAGGCCATGGCCAGATCGGGCGGACCGGGACGACGCACCAGGAGCCGCGGCCGGGGCGAGACCAACCGCGCCAGTAGCAGGCCGGTGAAAAGACCGCCGGCGGGCTTTCGAGGGAGGCCGCCGCCGCCGCCAGGAACGGATAAGATAGGGTAGGGGCGATGGGAAAGGGTGGGAGAACGGCCCCGCTGCCGCCATCCCAGGGCCCGACGAGGCTTTGCCGGTCGGCCCTCCGACGGTGGCGACGCCGTGGTGGGTGGGAGGAGGGGTGCTGAGCCTGGCGGCGGCTGGATTCCCCCGGTTCGCCCGGGTCGAGTGACGCGGGGGCCTCTTTTGCGATGAACATAGACGCCTTGTTAATTACTCCCTCTGTTTCTATATATAAGTTCTTTTAGAGATTTCGATACGAACTATATCCGGATGTATAAGACATATTTTAAAGTGTAGATTCATTTATTTTGCTTTGCGTATGTAGTCTATATTAGAATCTCTAAAAAGACTTATACGTATTTAGGAATGAAGGGGAGTAGTAATTACTGTCTTGAGCCTTCGCACATGAAACATACACAAATTGCAATTTAGGATGAAAACTGAATTTAGAAAACGTCGTGTCAATGGATTCAGAACTGACACGAGAATTCCGTAGATGAGAAGACTAGTGTGAGATGAACAGAGTAGATACGGTGGCTGCTTCTTTCGGCAAAGTCGACGTGATCATCGCGGATGCCCAATCAAGCAAAAGCATTGATATCTAGTCTCTACTTCTAATGGAGCAGTTGGTAGTCTCGCTTCCAGGTTTTTTTTCGTCCCACCTCACCCGGTTTTTTTTGGTACTTCTTTGGTACTTCCTCCCACCTCCCACCCGTTTCATTTCGCTGGTTTTTTTCGTCCCTCCCCTACCCCATCGGTTTAGTTTCGCGTCACCCTCTCACACAACGAAAAAAATCTTAACGGATCATAACTTTCCATGCGTCACCCTCCCATCAATGCAATTTGATTTAGGAAACATATAATAAATTTTAAGGAAACAAATAACAGACTTTAAAGAAAAATCCAATTTTAAGGAAACAAATCAATCGATCCATCCAAATCAAACGATCCATCTCATCAATGCAATTTGCTTTAGGAAACATATAATGGATGTGAAGGAAACAAATAATAGACTATCTAAATCAATCGATCCATCCCATCAATGCAATTTGATTTAGGAAACATATAATAAATTTTAAGGAAACAAATAACAGACTTTAAAAAAAATCCAATTTTAAGGAAACAAATCAATCGATCCATCCAAATCAAACGATCCATCTCATCAATGCAATTTGCTTTAGGAAACATATAATGGATGTGAAGGAAACAAATAATAGACTATCCAAATCAATCGATCCATCCCATCAATGCAATTTGATTTAGGAAACATATAATAAATTTTAAGAAAACAAATAACAGACTTTAAAGAAAAATCCAATTAACTAATCTCTACTCTTAAAGGCCCCTCGATTGATTTTTGTCCCTCGCTTCCTTTCCCAGCACTTATACAATGGAAGGAATTATAATCCACCTATTTTGTTCTCCTATATATCCGTGCAGGCAACACAACATAACCCGGTGAAAAAAACACTCACCTCGCACGTCCCCCTGCCTGCAATCCCGAAACGCCGCCATCGCTCCAGGCTCCAGCCTCCGCCGTCCTACATCTTGCCCCTCTCCAACCTCAGAGACCTCCGCCACCGCCGCCATCTCGGAACCCCAGTTCAGGGCAGGACTCAGAGAGGGTGTGGCTGTGGACGACGCTGCCGCCGTCGCAGAACCCTAGGGCAGGGCGTGGTCGCGTTGCGGGCAGCGCGAGCGGCCGTGCGTCTCCCCCGTCAGGCTGTCCTCGGCAGGAACTCGGGACCTCCTCCTGACAGAGCTAAGGCCCTCCGAGGTCCAAGTCGTTGTGCGGCGTGCACAGTAATCTCCCCGGCCTACTCTGTCTTCACGTCAATGCTCATGTGCTCCGACCCTCCCCGACCCCTCCCAGCAAGCAGCAGAGTCTCTCGGGTTCGAGCTCCACTGGGCCGCCGGCGGCGGCGTCCATGTTCGTTGGGCGGAGCACAACGCTAGGTTTGAAATTCACCATGATGCTACTGATGAGGCTCTCCTTCTCCTTTGTTTCGTCTGGGTTTTTTCGTCCCCCCTCCCACCACCCCATCTCGTCTGGGTTTGAAATCAATAAGAGCAGCACAAAGTCTAGGTCCCTGTCTCGGTGGCAGACGGAAGGAGAAGAAGGATTGATATGTATGAGAATATTAATATTGAACTCTTAAAGTTAATGTGGCCCCGTTGCAACGCACGGGCGTTCTTCTAGTACTACTAAAAGAACGCCCGTGCGTTGTAACGGGGCCACATTAATTTTAAGCGTTCAATATTAATCATGTTAATATTACATTTAATATTCTCATACATATCAAGTGACACTGGCGATCTTTTTTACCATCAAAACCTCACACACACACACATTCTTCGTACCTCTTCCTCACTCTCTCTCCCCCTCACCCTCTCTCTCTCTCTATAACACACACACATATCCATCTTATTGGATATGGGACCATAATCCATCTATTTCACACATACGATAGTGCATAACAATATGGATTATGTGTATTATATTTACCACCACAACTGAGGGAATTTATTTCATGTAAATCGGCCAGCCACAGCTTCGTGACAAACAATATATCTAAATTCTCAGCGTTATTTTTATGTAATATGCATTATCTTTATACTATTTTTTGTCCGCGATTAAACTAGTACTTGAACTTGCTACCACCAAATGATCTCTCTCTCTCTCTCTCTCTCTCTCTCTCTCTCTCTCTCACACACACACACACACACACTCACACTCACACACACACACTTTGATATTATAGAACCAAAAACTTTTACCAATTACCATACTGTAAAACACCACACTCCTCACTACATAGATGGGCGTTGGGTGGTGTCTCTTGGTCACCTGGCATCCTCTAATTCTGCGCCACCATCTCGACTATCTCCCTCGGCACCGAATTGTAAACACCTGCCCTCCTTCTCCTCCTTCCCTGTGCTCCACAACACCCGAGCTGACCGCGAATCAAATCTGGACTGCTGGTACGGGCGCCCATGAGCTAATACAACGATTCTCAATCAGACATGACAAGAATGTAAAAAAGAGCACATACCTTGATGCGGAAACCGCTGCCACCTACCAAGTGAAGACCATCAGGTGCGCTGCTCCGGCGTGGACCTGTGCTGGCTTGAGTCCATGTCCGCCATTGGCCGCTGCTCGCATTCGTCCCACCCATCGCCCAAGCCGGCGTTAGGAGCAAACTCAATAGCCTTGCCCACCTTAATGGTTCCACACCACGAGATCGAATCAAGCATCTTAGAGTTCGGGGAGGAGTAGCATTTCCACCGTCAGCTCCTCGCTGATGTATCAGCGTAGAGTGCGGGGAGGACACGGAACGTAAATACCTGGGGTTTAGCGCTGGTGGCGGGAACGACCGACGCGGCCTCCTTGCGCAGCTCCTTGCTGCCCGCCCTGCTCTGGGGATCCTAGCGCCCTGCCCTAGGGTTACTCGCTGGCGGCGGCTGCGGCGGCGTTTCCCTCAAGAAAAAAAGCACGTCTCATGTCCGGCTCGTGCAGGAATCCATCACCAAGTAGGATCAGTAGTTCCGTCCCGAATCGGTTATGTTGCAAGTCCTAGCTAGGGAAATACCCAATGGTTCCTGGTTGTATATGCACCCTATATGGGATTTTTTTTTAAAATATTTTTTTAAAAAGTCAAAATAGGTAAGAACTATTTTGACAAAACACTTGACTTACTTTTGCACTGGTATATACACTTTCACAAAAAAAAGTCGACATCACAGCAAAAAAGACAAAAATTATTTGCTATTATAGGTCATTATTTACACCATTTCAGCTAAAAATTTGTCTTTTCCAAAAAGAAGTCAAAGGGATATTTTTTTGTGTGGATTTTTTCTCACGGGTACAGCAAAAGGTCAAGTTTATTTCAAAAATATTTTCAGGAATTTTTGACTCTTTGTTGAATTACTATTTTTTCCCATATAGGGTGTATATGTCCCCATAGACCACAAATCCTCCTCCGTCCTAGCTATAGCTATATATACGTATTACCCTGCACCCCTATAAACAGTACACCCAGAGACCAATAGAAAGATCAGCGGGCACGAGGCATGCCCATGTGTATCAATTGCTTGCGCGTATCCGTGTTGCTTCTAGTAGATCGATACTACATCAACCGTGGTTAGCCAGCTACATCCAATCTATTCGAGTGTTTTCGTCTGCGTACGTGTTTTTCTGGTATATACTTCAGAATTCACTAATTCAGTCAGTCGGGGGCTGGATGTCTAAGCAAAGAAGGCAGGGCGAGGAGGATGAGGCCAACTACTACCACAACCGCAGCGGCAACAAGGAGAAGAGCCTCTATCTGGTTCTAGACGACTGGCACAAGGGTTTCACCATCCGCAAGATCGATGCCGACAGTCCCGGCCTCAGCGCCTCCCCTGTCCTCCGGCTAGTGTCACCTGAGCGTGGCCGTGCCATGAAGTTCGCAGCCCTGGGCGGCTACATCATCGCCACGAGCAACATACATGCCGGAACCCTCTTCTACGACACTGACACCACCGGACTGGCTGTCGGCCCTCCCGTTCCAGACGCACTGCTTTGTGGCTCCAACACCTTCCTGACCTCCGGCGACGGTGACACGCTGTTCGTGTTCGCCTTCCACTTCATGGAGCGGCCTGTGTCCTTTGAGGCGATGGCGAAGCCGGCCGTCGACGGAAGATGACGACTTGCTGCCCACCGACTGGTCGTGGAGAAGCATGCCAATGCCCTTCACCAAGGACGAGATGATCTTCTCCTACGCGCTGCACCCGGACGGGCGCACCATATTCGTGTCCTCGTGGAGCAGGGCGGTCTGCGGCACGTACTCCGTCGACACCAGGAGCTGCAAGTGGAGGCGCCATGGGGAGTGGATGCTGCCTTTCAGAGGCCGAGGCTACTTCGACGCCGAGCTAGACGCATGGGTCGGGCTGCACGAGGATGGCTACGTCTGCTCCTGCCAGGTTGCCTCCCGCAGCGGCGGCACCACACAGCAGCCGAAGTGGAAGATGGCCGACGAGCGTAGGATGTGGATCCCGTGGCATCAGCTGGAGTTTCGCATGCGTCGGATGTGACGGCGCGGGCGGAGTATCGAGGAGTTGCCGGCGTCGTCCAGGGCCTGGAGCACAGAGGAGTCCTCCTAGTCAAGGAGATCGGAGAGAAGAAGATGATGGCGGCGCGAGGACACATGAGGGCAGGCGTCGAGAGGATTGGCCGTCCAGGCTCGTGAGGAGGGCAGCGATGGGAGGAACGCGTTAATGGTACCGTGTACAAAAATCCCATGAAAGCAAGTAAAATATACCATCGATGCTTAATTGATTCTAATTTAATTTTTATAGACATTTTCAGATTTGTAGGGCATGTGCCCACGATCCTCGCACGCCGTACCTTTTTTTGACGTGTATGATTCATGATAAGAAATGGAAATCACATCAATGTAAGAAAATATCTCATCAATGCTTGATTGATTATGATTAATTTTTTTATATGGTAACTAATCCGATGGGTTTATGTGGGCGGTGAAGCGAAAAGGCAGGTGGGAGGGGAGACGAAAAATAACCGGTCAGAAAAAAAATGAATTGATTGTTGCCTTGTACGTTTGGTTTTGGTATTTGAAGATTGATTACTATCCGTTAGTTGGGTTACCAAAGAATAAATCAATCATTATATGTGAATTCATTGTGTTACCAAATAAACGTTGGGTTTGTCCGGCCAGTAGGAGGGAGGCGAATAAAAAACCGACGGAAAAAAACCAACGAAATTGGGAGGTGGGAGGGAGGACGAAAAAAACCAACGAAAAATAACCGGCGGACTATTCACCAACTGCTCCATTAAAAGTAGACTATTACAGTACTAGTATTGATCTTACAGTGGAAGTGAACTGGGCTCTTGTACCCTCCTAATCCTAATAAACAAACAAGGAAAAAAAAGCTGAACACACCGTGTCGGTGTGCTAAATGCATGCAGTACGGAAACTAAACTATGCTACTTAAATCATATCATATATAAGAAGATTTGTAAATTGCTGATCCCGCCTGCCGCGGGATGCCGTTGTGTCTTGGAGAACAGCTTATAAACGGCGTCGACGTCGTGCACGAAAGCCGTGTGGTACTATACGCGAATCGACCTGCGAACAAAGTAGGCGTTTTCATTTTTGCGGAAAGGGAACCACGTAGGCGTTGATCGGACTGTATTCTAACGGAGCCCATAGGAAAAACTGGCTCGGAAGGATCCGTTGTTGAGCGGTTCAACTATTATACATCAAGTTTCTCAAAAATAATTAAAAAAACTGTATGATACATCAGCGGGTGGCTTGGAGGATTGGAGGCAGCTTTTTTTTATTCGGAAAAACTTTCAATCTATTCATCTTTAATCATGGCAGTACAACGAACACCAGAAATAAAAATTACATGCAGATCCATAAACCACCTAGCGACGACTACAAGCACCGAAGCGAGCCGAAGGCGCGTCGCCGTCATCGCCCCTCCATCACCGGAGCCGGGCACAACTTGTTGTAGTAGACAGTCGGGAAGTCGTCGTGCTAAGGCCCCATAGGACCAGCACCCCAGAACAGCAACCGCCGCCGATGAAAAATAACGTAGATCGGAAGGATCCAACCGAAGACACACGCACATAGATGAACAGCGATGAGATCCGAGCAAATCCACCAAAGATAGATCTGCCGGAGACACACCTCCACACGCCCACCAACGATGCTAGACGCACCGCCGGAACGGGGGCTAGGCGGGGAGACCTTTATTCCATCTTCAGGGAGCCGCCGTCGTCTCGCCTTCCTGAGTAGGACACAAACCCTAACAAGATTGAAAACACGACTAAAAACGGAGCCCTCCCGCCGGCCCTTGCCAGGATCCACCGCGCCTCCATGGCCCTAGGGCCACCGGAGACGAGGCGGACCTGCGCCGGCGCCGGCGAGAGGCACGAACCCTAACTTCCTTTTTTGGAGGAGGAGGAGGAGGCGGAGCCCTGGATTTAGATACGTGCGTGAGGCTGGAAAGATGTTTCTGAGGATTGGAGGCAGCTGCTCTTGGCTTATTTCATCAAATTGGTGACAGTGACGCAGAGATCGAATCTTGATTGTGCTTCTGGTCATTCAAACGATGCGCTTCACGGCTGCTGCGAGAGTATACGATAGGGCCATCTATACGTGTAATTCAGTATTGAATACGCTTGATCCTCCAAGATTACTGTTGAATTCCTTTTAGGAGAAAGTACTCTCTCTTAACTGAAAGTTAGCAAAGATCATCTAGCAAAGGGGACTCTGAAAGACGCCGGAATAGTAGGCGAGCTAAGAGCATCTTACAGGCGGATATGTCGGGCACATCTCAAATTTCACTAGTTGCATTTGGATCATCTCATACTAAATTCTTAAATTCATACAAAGACATGCAAACGAAATAAACCTACATACTACATCAATCACCTAGCTACTCGTCGTCGGAGATCTCTGTGCCCGGCTCTGGCTGCATTGCCGGCAACTGCAGCTTTGCCTCCTCTGGCGCCTCCGGCTGCCTTCGTGGTACTAAGTCTGACAGTAAGTATAGGGGGTATATATGGAGAGGCAAGGTCCTAGCTACGGCAAGGATGTACGCAAGTGTTTACGAGTTCAGGCCCCTCTCGGAGGAGGTAAAAGCCCTACGTCTCGGTGCCCGGAGGCGGTCGACTGAATTATATGCGTGTGTGTTACAGGGTGTGCGAACCCTTGTGCCAGAGGAGGGGGTGGCTTATATAGAGTTCGCCAGGACCCCAGCCATCTCCCGTTACAGAGGGTTGAATGTACATAAAGATTGAGGCGTTACTGGTAACGCCGGCCTTAAGTGTCTTTAATGACTTTAAAGACTACGGAGTGAATACTCGCCCGTTGTTGTTCTGAGTGACTTCTGGTCTTCAGTAGGTCGAGTGGTTTCTTATATGGTCGAGTGGTTGACTGGTCGTGTGACTTCGGGAAGGAGGGGTACCCAAGTGGTTCTTTGGTCGAGTGGATTGCACTCGACATCCTTATTGGGCACTCCCAATTGTCTCTTGAGCTTCTTTGCTTCTAGGGTAGTGACCTTGGGTAGGGCATATAGGTCAGGCCTATGACCCTACCCTAGGTCTGTATCCTCATCATTAGCCCCCGAATGGATTAATGTCCGAGTGGAAAGAAGATTGAAGTTGATCTTGCTTCGACCCTTGCGCTTCACAAGTATTTATGCAGGACGGAAGGCTCATGGTTGAACTTCAACTTCGCTTCAGTCGCTTTGATCAATTCAGAAAGTCGTCGAGTGAATTTATAACGTCACCTATCGAGTGTTGTTTTTGGGCGCGGAACCTTTGGCGCGATTGGTTACGGCGTATCCCGAATCTCATGGGATTCAAAATTCCAGGGAAGCGCGCGGGACGGAGTGTGCCGTGGTAAGCGGGATGGATAGACAAGAGCTCCTCGATCTCCGTGTCACCTTTTTCACCATGTACCCAGCGCGTGACTGTTACGGGATTTGACAGGATCACCTGGGCCCACGCATCAGCCACTCGAAAGTGGGCCTTTATAAGGCGACGGAGCCAAGGCGCCTGCACTGTGCGCGTTTGTTTCCTCTTCTTCTCCTCTGCTTCTCCATCGCATACGGCTCCTCCGCTCTCGACGCCGCCGCCCCGCCACCATGGTGAAGGACAAGACGGCGGCGCTGGAACGCGCGAAGAAGGCGACGGAGGCGGCGAAAGGCAAGAACCAGAATCGTGGGTCGTCATCGCGCTCGGCATTGCCGCCGGGTTGTATCCAGGGCAATTGGATCCGATCTTCGCTCCGGCAGGATGACTTGGATAAGCTGGTGGAGTCCGGGCTGATCGCCAAGGGTGCCGCGCGGTTGCCGGAGGGGGAGACGGAGCTGCACCGCGACCGAGTGAGTGTGTCCTGCTCGCCACCCATGTCTACCGGGGTTTCTCGCTCCCTCTGCACCCCTTTTTCCGAGGTTTCCCGAACTTCTTCGGAGCCCAACTCCATCACTTTTCTCCCAACACCATCACATACCTTGCTGCATTCGTGTCCATGTGCGAGAATTTTCTGGGTTGTCGACCGCACTTGGGCCTCTTCAAGCACATTTTCACCATCCGCTCTTAGTCAGTGAAGAAAGCAAACACGAGTGACGAGAAAACACATGTGATTCAGATGTGTGGGGGTTTGGATATCCAGAAGAGGCAGAGGAGCTCTTTCCCTTCCATGACCCTTCTTTAGTCGGTCAGGGGCTGGCAGTCGACCTGGTTCTACTGCCAGGACCGAGCAACTCTAGGCCAGTCGACTGGACTTCCCCATTTCACCTTTCATCGTGTTCAGACTCCTTCCTCATTGAAAGTGACCGCTGCTGAGAGCGTGGAAACAAACATGCTAGTTGAGAGGATGGTCCAACTGATCAATCAAGGCGTCACTGGCATGGATCTGCTGGAGGTATTCCTCAGTCGGCGCATCCAGCCTCTCTAGGCTCGTGACCACCCTATGTGGATGTATTCGAGGGTCGACGACACCACTCGGGTTCACCCAGAGGAAGTACCGGCTAAGACAGTGGCCATGTGGTTGAAGAGTATTACAGGCAACAAGGACAATCCCAGAGGAGCTCGGAGAGTCGACCCTTTCAGTGACAGCAACCAGCTAGACAAGGAGTGACCTCCATTACCGACTGTTTTTGGGTACATATTCCGACTGCCTTTGAATCCGACTGACTTTTACTCAACTTCTTGTCTTGTAGGTTTATACTGAGATGTACTCGATGCCCAATGGTGATCAAGTTCTAGAGCAAGGCCAGGAGGGAGAGAACAGTATGGAGGAGAGTGGTGAATGGGAATCTTCGGACCATGAAGACGAAGAGGAGAGCGACGAGTCGGACGATGAAGAGCCGGTCGACTCGCCGCCTCGTTCGGAACGTTGAACCAAGCTACTCCATGATCCAGCGGGTGGGCGCAGTAAGAACGTGGCCCCAAGCACTCAAACGCAGAAGCGCACTCGGACGTCGACTCCTGAGCCGACAGAAAAAGTCACCAAACAGCCCAAGGTTGCTCCTCCAAAAGCTTGGAAGACTCTGCCCAGGATTAAGATGGATGTTCCTGTTGCCTCTTGGTGAGTATCCTTTCTTTGTTTTCCTTCACCGACTGATTCTTCTGTTCTGACCGAATGGATCGTGAACTTTTCTAGCCCAACCTCTACCGCGACTGACATGGACGTTGACAAGGCCCCAGGAGATGAGGAAACCGTTGACGCGGCCACCTCCAGAGCTGGTAAGTCCACTCGACTAAAACTTATTTTGTTGATTGAGTTGTCGGTCAGTTGAATTTCCGATGTTTTCTTTTTGCCGCAGCTCCACGAGATATTGTCGTGCTTCCAGATGATGATGATGATGATGAAGTGCCTCTGAAGGAGAGGAGGAGGAGAGTCAAGGGCTCGAGCGGGAGAGCGCTTGAGGTTCAGGTCCCTCAGTCGACGCCGGTGCTTGAGACGGTGGTCGAGCGATCCGGAGATCCGGTTTGGACCAACGTCACATTCGCCGACCCGCTGACGACTGATCGTTCATCAGGGTCGACCGCTCAGATTCCTGCTGCTCCAGTGCAACTCCATGCGTCCGACCAAGTGGCTGCTTTGACTGCTTTGGCACCATCACTCTTTGCTACGTACCAAACTCCAGACGACTCGCCGAGTGCAGCCAGGGAGGCTCTTCGCCAGGTGAACCTTGTGATGGAGCAAGTGAAGGTGATGCACGAGGCCAGTCAGGTGGCCTATAATGCTAGCACCACTCTGCAAACCAATGTTAAGGTCAGTTAACTCCCGATTGAACTTTTGAATCATGAAAAACTGCCGCTGTTGCTTCGCTGCCCATATGTGCATCTACTATCATGGGTCTGTGTTTCATATTCGATCACCCACTGGGGTGTGCCTGCCTTAGGGTTTAATAGGTCTTTCACTCCACTCTACTTATGCTGAGTCGAGTGTTTGTCCGAACCAGTGGGGGCACGTAGAGTGCACCCACTAGGTGTAGTCCCTGAGACCACGGTCGACTGCTGGCAGTCGGCTGGGGTCTGAGAATCTACTCGCTTTTTTTTTGACTCGAGCTGGGCAGACCATGCTGAGTGTTGATCCAAACCAGTGGGGGCACGCTAAGTGCACCCAGTGGGTGTAGTCCCTGAGACTACTGTTGAATGTTTGATTTGACAGTAGTCTTAGAGTAACTTTTGTTGTGGTTGTCTTTTGTTTCTGCTGACTGACGTATCTTGTTTGCTGACCACAGAGGTCATGTGATCTTGGAGCTCAACTTTCTGAACTGAACAAGAAGCAAATCAGCCTCGATCTTGATCTGGAGCTGGCTAAGAAGAACCTCAAGACTGCTCAGGATGAAGCTGCTATCATGGGAGGTAATGAATCGTCGACTGTCCAGCTTGTGACCCATACTCCACCGTGTTTCTCTTTTTAGTCTCTTTGAACCGAGTGACTTCACTCGAACAGATGTGCGTAGTAAAAACCGTCAACTTCAAGCTCGTCTAAAGAATGTTATTTCTTTAGAGAAAATGAAGGAGGCTCTGGAGAAGAAGGATCAGGATCTTGCTGCTGCTCAAAAGGAGGCACGAGAGAAGACAGTGCTTGCGAACAAGAAGCTGGATTCAGTCAGCAAGCTAGAAGAGGAGAACTCGAAGGTGAAGACTGCTGTCTCTGAGGCCAATCGGGAGGTTGAGCAACTGAAGAAGGACAAGGAGAACTTAACCAATGAAGTCGGAAGCCTCAAAGCCAAGACGGGCGAGCTGGAGTCCTATCTGGGACAACTTGCTGCAAAACTGGTCTTGAAGCTTGAAGGTATCATCGTTCGACTGATTAGTTACCATCGATTGGAACGTCCTGTCATACTGTCGACTCACCATTTTTTCCGATTGTGCAGAACTTTGCTAGGACTTAGAGACTGAGACTGAGCGGGTCGAGAAGGGTCTCGACCCCATCAATTGTCCTGTTAAAGATGATGTCGCGATGAACTTGCTGCGGTTGTAATCACACATGGATAGTGTTGTTGCTTATTTGGCCCGATTGAAGGCGGCGATGACGCGGGTTGATGCTGAACTCTGGCCTCAGGCGGAACTTCCCAAGATCTCGAGTCGCTGATGACTCGACTGAATCAGATCCCTGGCCGAGTGCAAGAATGGAAGATATCATCTGCTCACTGTGACGCTGACGTTGGCCTATCATTGGTCTGAGTACACTTCAAAGACGCCAGAGAAGACAAGCTGGCGGCCCTCAAGGTTGTGAACACTAAGAAGCACCTTTCAGTCCTTCATGGGAAGTGGACCTTGAGCCAGTGTCCCAGTCCTCCCAACCCATCCTCCAAGATCGATGAACCAGTTGCCATCGGCGAGGACCACAAAGCACAAAAACACAGGTTCACTTCAAGCCACAAATTTCAAGATGCAAAAGAAATATCAAAGACTGCACCTTCCTCTATGGTCGCTCGGACCAGCAACACCACCACGCTCTCTGCTCTCCCTCCCTCACCCCATCAATCCATCTCTTTGAGTATGAAACGTGTGCAATTAACTTCAAGGTGTAAATTAAGTTAATTGCCTTTCTTGTCAACCAAAGCCATGAAGGTTATTTGATTGACCTCTTATTGCCAGAATTTTGATAATATGCAAATTTTATGTGTATGCATGATATATCTAGTGGAATTCACATGGATAACACAATTTTTAGCGAGAGAAATAGCTCTGGAATTCACATGAATGACACTGAACTCTTACATCCTAACACAATTTTTTTACAACGGTACAATAATGAGAAATTAGTTCGCACCATGTGGCATCCCATTAATGCATAATCCAAGCTAAAGCTACCTGATTAGAGCTCAACTAATGCATAGGAAATTCTTCTAGTCTGTGACAAAGATGTTGCTCACAAAGATACTTGTCCTTCTAGAAATTTTCATGCTGAATTTTTTTGATTGCCTTGCAAATAAAGATTGTGGGCGCCGTGTGAGGAGTGGGAGCACATCGGCGGTTGTGGCGTCCAAGCAATGTGTTGTACATGCTTCCTTCTCCATGGACAAGTTGATAAGGGTGATATGCACCATCACGTCAACCGCCAGATCGTCACCGGCCCCTTCTCTTACTATGGCCACCATGAGTCTGCTCATTCACCGCTTGTGTGCAGCTTCTGGCGAGGAGGAGAAAAAGATAAAGAAGAGCCAAAGGCATCATGTTGGGTCTTCGTATTGATAGGACCAACCGATAGGATTTGCCCGTGTGTTGCTACGGGTGACAATGCAAGTAAATGAAACAAACAATTATGTTTTACCAATTGCATCGACCAATAGTTAATTCTACAGCCAAGCTATTGGGTGGAGTATTGTTTCTTCACTGATATATAATATTAAAAGTGTATAATTTGATATTGTGAAGTACCCTACACATGTACTAACTCGAAGAATAGCAAGTATATTTATAAAGCAAGTTAGAGGTGAACTTCTGAAGGGCTTATAGTTCCACACCAGAATAATCACGGGAAAACATTAACCATACATTCTACACAACAACCAAGCCAAATGTCATAAAAGATGGAAACTGCATTTTTGTTCTAAAGTTCATGCAAATGGACTGAATGACTAACCATTCACTATAGCCGATCAAATCATCAAAGTAACATATATACCTATACCTATATAAAAAGAATATATAAAACAAGGTATTTCCCACATCACAGTTTGCAACACATTACAGTTGAGCTACTGCAAACTGAACCTTGGTAGCAAATTCAATGCTATCAGCAAATATAACTAAGGAAGTCCTACCTTTGAATTAAATATGGACCAACATGATATTCTTTTCTACCAATCTACACTAATCCCTATTGCAACAAATAATAATAGCTTGTACACCACTAAAAATACTATTAAAATACCACTTCAATCCAGTGCTGGGATAAAAATGAAAGCTTAAACATAATCCCCCAACAGCAAAATACACATGTAAACTGTAGTTCCAAAACTGAGTTGACTGGTGATGTATTCGGATTTTTGGATGAGGCAACCTGAAGACTAACTATACTTATTTGTCAGAACACGGAACTAACTACAGTCGAACTTTCATCGTGGTCTCTTCTAATCGAGCTCAAAAATCAGAAATACTAATCAGAAATCAAGCCAACAAGGCCAAGAAGGAAGTCTCCCTCCGAAGATGGAAATAAAAAAAACAAAGAAAAATGGATTAAGGGGAGTTTTGGAGGTCGGCTGTGTGACACTAACAGAGCTGATTGACCACATGGAACCCTAGACCGCGAGTCGGGTGAGAAATGGCACATGGAAGCATGTGCACAGGTGGAATGATTTTGTTGCTTCAACTGCAGCTAAAGTCCTATCAATAACTACTCTGAACTCCAACTCCACCACGTCAATAAAAACACAGAAGTCCTAGCTACATATTTGATCGAACAGTCAATATGGACTTCAGAATGCCATTGACAGAAGGACACTACAACGAACAGAAAAATTAGTTGCTTTAGAATTCGACATGCTGAAGCTTTATATGTGTTCTTTGTCATGTATCTGTTCTTCTGTTCCATATTCCAAAATGTTAGCAGCTGCATGGCGATCGCATGCATGTACGTGCTAGCCCACGTACTCGCCACGATCTCCACTCCTGCGCACGTCGCTCCACTCCTCTCTCTCTCTCTCTCTCTCTCTCTGAGCGCCATTGCGCCATGTACTTGTACTATATATTGTTGAATACAGAACGAGAGCACCCAAGGTGCATTCTCCCTCTCGCATACTGCTCTACATGGTATCAGTTACCAGGCACATCCACTAGCCTCTCTTCCGCTGCCATTCCCGCTCGGCCATGGCGATCCCTCCGCCACCCCCTCCACCGCCTCCTCCACCACCCTTCGATGGCGGCACCCCGAGCCCGATCCGTACCATGCCTCTCCTCACCCCCAACGCCCTGGCGCAGGGCGCGCTCCTCGCTCGCCGCGACGCCGACGCGAGCTCCTCCACGGCACCTCCGGGCCAGTCGTCGTTGGCCGCGGTCTTCATCAACTAGCACGTTCCCCTCGTGCTCAGCCTCAACCCTCCCAACTTCTCCCAGTGGCGCACCCTCTTCGAGGTGCAGTTCCAGAAGGCCGGCGTCACCGACCACATCACCGGTCCGCCCCGGCGGGCGGATGCCGCCTGGCTTCAGGACGACGCTCACGTCCTCTCGTGGCTCTACAACCGAGATAGCCCCGAGATCTTCGGCCTGGTGCATCGCCACAGAGCTACTGCTGCTGAGGTTTGGGAGGCGATCTGCGCAATCTTCCTCACGAACCAGGAGCACCAACTCGTCCTCCTCGCCACCGAATTCCTCCGCATCGAGCAAGGATCCTCCTCCATCCTCTCCTACTTCGCTCGGCTCAAGGACTGCGTCGATCGCCTGGTAGACTTGGGCGAGCACGTCGGCGATCGCGACCAAGTCCTGAACATGATTCGCGGTCTCCATCCCAGGTTTCGCTACGCTGTCCCCATACTCACAATGCAGTCTCCCTTCCCCACCTTCCTTCGCTGTCGTGCATTCCTTCTCCTCGAGGAAAGCCGCCACGCCGAGGACACCCCCAACAACGTCGCCCTGCACGCCGCGCGCACACCACGTCTCCAAACTCCAGCGGGGGCAACGACAACACCAACCGCCCCGACGGGGGTGGCCGTGGTGGCGGCCGCGGCAGAGGAAGGGGCAGGGCCTCCGGCGGGGGCGGGCCCCCTCAGCACGGCGGGGCTGCGCCTCCCCCCCGCTCTCCTGCCCCGGCGCCTTGGACGGGTATGGTCCACACCTGGCCCATGCTGTGGCGCCCCCACGCTCCTGGTGCTGGAATCATTGGGCCGCGCCCCGGCGGCCTGTCTCCCTTCGCCGGCGTTGCAGCTCAGTACGGCGTGCCACCGCCACCTGCCTCGACTCCACCAGCACACTGGCAGTACGGGGCTGTTCCCCCGCACCCGATCTACGGCCTCAACCACGCCGCGCCTCCCGCGGCGCCACCACAGGCCTGGGATCAGGCTGCTCTGGTCCAGGCCCTCAACGCCATCAGTGTGCAACAAGGACAGGCGTCGTCGAGCTCTGGTGGCGAATGGATCCTCGACTCCGGCGCGACATCCCACATGGCTTCCTCCTCTGGTATACTCACTTCATCCCAACCCTGTATTTCACCTGATATCATAGTTGGCGATGGATCTATGCTTGCAGTCTCGCACATAGGCCAACACACCATCCCCACCGCCTCTCACAACCTAGCTCTCCGCAACATCCTAGTCTCTCCACACTTAATCAAAAACCTCATCTCCGTTAAGAAACTCGCGCGTGATAACCCAGTTAACATAGAATTTGATGACTATGGTTTTTCTTTCAAGGATCGAAGCACGAAGGCGGAGATCCTCCGCTGTGATTCACCGGACGAGCTCTACACTCTCCACCCATCGCACCGGTCCCAAGCACCACATGCCTTCCCGCCGTCACGCGCGATACTTGGCACCGGCGTCTTGGCCACCTTGGTGACGATGCGCTGGACTGCACCCTTCACCGCGCCTCCATCAACACAACTGGCGCCCCCGGCGCCATCTGCACCGCCTGTCAACTAGGAAAAAGTCACCGTCTACCTTTTAGCTCTTCGGATCATATTTCGTATTTCCCTTTTCAGCTTGTACACTGTGATGTATGGACCTCGCCCGTGCTTAGTTTGTCTGGTTGTCAGTACTACTTAATCGTTGTTGATGACTATAGTCATTTCATGTGGACATACCCCCTCAAGCACAAATCTGATGTTCTGCCCACACTACGTACCTTTGTACGCCTCGTCTGCACCCACTTCAACCTGCCTGTACTGACGGTCCAAACAGACAATGGGCGGGAGTTTGAAAATCATGCTACCTGCCAATTCTTCTCCTCTCTAGGCATTGTTTTGCGCATGTCCTGTCCTTATACATCGCCGCAAAACGGATGCGCGGAGCATGCTCTCCGCACTCTAAACGACATCATGCGCGCTCTGCTCGTGCACGCCTCCATGCCATACTCATATTGGGCGGAAGCTCTTCAGACAGCTACGTTTCTCCTGAACCATAGGCCGTGTCGCCCCCGTCATCAACACACCCCATTCTTCCTACTCTACGGCGTCCGCCCCAACTACTCTCACATGCGGGTCTTCGGGTGCCAGTGCTTCCCCAACATCACCGCGGTCACCCCACATAAGCTGGCACCGCGCTCGGTCCCCTGTATCTTCCTCGGATACTCACAGGATCACAAAGGCTATCGTTGCTTAAACTCTACGACCGGCCGAGTCATCATCTCACGCCACGTCGTGTTCGACGAGAACACGTTCCCCTTTCAGCAACCCCAAACCGATCGTGCCCCCTCCCTGGCGCCGGATCTCACCGATCATGTCGTCCCCCCATCTGTTCCTCGGCGGCCCTGCGTCCAAAATCCCTCACGCACACTCCCCCTCCCTGCCCCGAGCGAGCCCACCGCCACACCCGTGCCATCATCACCTTCCCCGGCCGCCTCCCCTCCCCACCACACAACACCACCACCTCCATCCACCTCCCAAAACCCTAACTCCCCACCCTCCGCCTCCCCGAGCACTTCCCCGCCGGATCACCAAACCGAACCAACTCCCGCCCCACTCGCCCCGCCCCACAACATGGTCACGCGAGCCCGAGCGGGCAAGTTCTTCCCTAACCCTAAGTATCACCAAAATCTCCACACCAATGTCGGTCCCTCCATCTCTCCCGTACCCAAGTCCGTGCGGGCTGCTCTGCGTGATCCAAACTGGCTGACTGCGATGCAGGATGAATACTCGGCGTTGATGCAGAACCAGACGTGGAGCCTCGTTCCTCGCCCCCTGGAGCTAACATTGTGACCGGAAAATGGTTGTTCTGACACAAGTTCAAAGCTGACGGCGGCCTCGAGCGTTACAAGGCGAGATGGGTGGTCGGGGGCTTCTCACAACGGCCCGGTGTGGACTTCGACGAGACCTTCTCGCCGGTCGTCAAGGCGGCCACGATCCGCGCCGTGCTCACCGTGGCGGCCTCCACGGTCACCTCACCGAGCGCGTGTATTGCCAGCAGCCGGCTGGCTTCATCGACGCCGCCCGCCCCAATCACGTCTGCCTCCTCGACAGATCGCTCTACGGCCTCAAGCAGGCACCGCGCGCATGGTTTGCCAGGTTCGCCGCGTTCGCCCGCACACTCGGCTTCCGTGACTCCCGCTCGGATCCGTCCCTGTTCGTGCTGCACCACGACGGCGGGACGGCCTACCTGCTACTCTACGTTGACGATATCATCTTGGTCGCGTTGTCCACAGCTCTACTCCATCGTCTACAACAGCAGCTCTCGACGGAGTTCTCCATGAAGGACCTGGGCGCCCTTCACTAATTCCTGGGCATCGCTGTCACCAGGAGTGCCACTGGCTTCTTCCTGTCGCAGCATGGCTACACCGAGGAGCTCCTGGAGCGCGCGAACATGGTCGACTGCAAGGCCGTGTCCACTCCCATCGACACGCACTCGAAGCTGTCCGCCACGGACGGCGCGCCGGTCTCAGACACCTCGGAGTATCGAAGCCTGGTCGGAGCACTCCAATACCTGACAATGACGCGCCCTGACATCGCCTACGCCGTGCACCAGTGCTGCCTTGTCATGCACGATCCGCGCGCTGCCCACCTCGCCCTGGTCAAGCGCATCCTGCGGTACCTCCGTGGCACGACGGACCTCGGCCTGCATCTCCAACGCTCCTCCAACCTCGACCTCGTGGCGTACTCTGACGCTGACTGGGCCGGTTGCCCGGACACGCGCCGCTCGACCTCCGACTATGCGGTGTTCCTCGGTGACGTCCTCGTGTCCTGGTCCAGCAAGCACCAGGCCACGGTCTCGCGCTCGAGCGCTGAGGCCGAATACCGTGCTGTCGCCAACGCGGTTGCGGAGTGCTGCTGGCTCCGGCAACTCCTCGGCGAGCTCCGTGTCCCCCTGCCAAAGGCCACGGTGGTGTTCTGCGACAACATCTCGTCCGTCTACATGGCCGCCAATCGAGTTCACCACCGTCGCACGAAGCATATCGAGCTCGATATCCACTTCGTCCGCGAGAAGGTAGCCCTTGGCGAATTCCGTGTTCTCCATTTCCCGACCACGCAGTAATTCGCCGACGTTCTGACCAAGGGGCTCCCCTCGCCAGCGTTCCACGACTTCGGGTCCAGCTTATGCATCCGGCCACCGGATGCTACAGCTGCGGCGGGGTGTTAGCAGCTGCATGGCGATCGCATGCACGTACGTGCTAGCCCACGTACTCGCCACGATCTCCACTCCTGCGCACGTCGCTCCACTCCCCTCTCTCTCTCTCTCTCTTTGAGCACCATTGCGCCATGTACTTGTACTATATATTGTTGTATACAGAACGGGAGCACCCAAGGTGCATTCTCCCTCTCGCATACTGCTCTACACAAAACAAAGAAGCATGTCTAAACTCTGCAGCATATGATCTCGTGTATATGTCCTACCTGTTCCAGTTGAAGCTCCGTAGGCACCTGTGTTGTGGCCGATGCGTGGGGTGAACGACGAAGGGAGGAAACTTACTAGCTTCTCTGGCTCACGGATCAGGTTGGCGGCCAGGCGCGCGACAATAGAGGAGGGCGGCACCGTACATGGGGCAACAGAGGAGGAGCGGCCTGCGCTTGTGTCCATCAGAGGAGCGGCTGGCGGCGGCCTGCACTTGCGTCCATCAGAGGAGGAGTGGCCGGTCGTGGCAGCGGTCCGAGGTTGCTTCATGTGCGGCGGGGGCGACCCACGCTCACGTCCTAGTCGACGCCTCCTGCCGTGACTGAGGATCAAGGAGGAGGCGCGCGGCAGCGCAGAGGCCGAGCGGGGCGCGTGGTGGCGGTTGGAGATCGGGCGAGATCGGCGGCGGCTCCTCTAGGGGATCGTACCGACGAGATCGGCGGCGGCGAAGGGATCGGCGGCGGCTCCCTAGGGGATCGTAGCGACGAGATCGGCGGCGGTGAAGGGATCGGTGGCGGGGAAGGGATCGGCGGCAGGGAACGGAGGTAGCGCAGGGATCGAGGGGAGGCCTCGATCCTGCGAGCGCGAGGGCGGCCGCGTGGTTCTCGCTCGAGGGCACCCCGCAGCCCTCGCTCGTGTTTTTTTTCGACGGTTTTGTTTCGTAGGTTTATTTTCGTAGGATTTCTTTGACGTGGAGGCCTCGCTCGCTAGAGGCTGGAGGCATCGCTACCTAGGCATCGTCTTTTTTTTGGTTCGGCGCTGGAACCGGGGTGAGGTCACTGATACGTGGGAGGTGGGAGGGAGGACGAAAATAAACCATGATAGGTGGGATGAAAATAAACCCGGAACGGAGACTACCAACTGAGACATTAAAAGTAGAGATAAACAAATAGACAAAAACACACTAAACTAAGCTAGTTAAATCATATATCATAGAAAGATTTATAGAGTGCTGATCCCGCCTGCCGCGGGATGCCGTTGGGCCTTCGAGACCAGCTTATAAACGTCGTCCCCGTCGTGTACGCAAGCCGTGTTGTACTAAACACGAATCGACCTGGGAATCACGTACTAGGCGTTTTCCTTTTGCGGGAAGGGAACTACGTACGCGTTGATTGGGCCGTATTCTAACGGAGCCCATGGGAAAAACCGGGCTGGTAGGAACGAGCCGTTGTTGAGCGGTCCAACTACTATACATCAAGTTTCTCAAAAAAAACTACTCAAACAACGGCTTCTGATCATCAGCTGGTGTCTTGGAGGATTGGAGTTGGAGGCAGCTACTCTTGGCTTATTTCATCGAATTGGTGACAGTAATGCAGAGATCAAATTTTGATTGTGCATCTGGTCATTCAGACGACGCACGCCGCCACACAAGCTTCACGGCTGCTGCGATAGTATACGATAGGGATAAGGATGGGCTCTGAACCCTAGCCCCCGCCTCGCCCCTCCCGCGGGAGACACGGGCGGCACCGCCACCTCCTGCCGCTAGCCCTCCCCCTCCTCCCCTTCCCCGCCGCCGCCGGCCAGAGCCGCCGGGGCAAAGCCCCCCGCGGTGGCTGGCGGCGGGGCCTTCTCCCCTCCTCGCGTCCGTGGCCTGCGGGGGCGGCCAGGCCGGGCGGAGGCGCCGGGACGCGCAGATCCTGGCGACGCGGCGGCGACGATCTTGACGGCGGCGGGCTCGATGGCGCGACTGCAGATGGGTCGACGTCTAGCTGTGTGGCGGCTGCGTGCGGGGCTCCTCGTGGCGGCGGCCTTCGCCGGTGGCAGAGCGGCACATGCGCGGCATCCGGTGAGGGGTGGGGACGCGACTTCCGTGGCTTCCCGTGCGACACAGATCTCATCAGGTACGCGGTGAAGAGGCTGCGGCGTGTGCCCTCGGGGAGGATGGATATCCTTGCCCAGATCCGTCGGCGGCATGGCGGCGGAGGTCGCAGTGGCCGGCGGCTCGGCCGGTCGGCGGCGGAACAGGGCCGGTGGCAATGGCGATGTTCTGTCTGGATCCCTGGGTGGCGGCCCTGGATGGTGGTGGCGGGCTTCCCGCGGCGGCATGGCGTGGTGCAGTCCGTGTCCAAGGCGGATCTGTGACGGCGATCTGTTTGTGGATTGGTTCGGATCAGAGACGGTGACGAGCGCGCGGGATCCATCTCGGCGACTCTCGCGGATTGGCGAGGTAGGGGTGGGAACCCTCCTCCCAGGCTCCAGTGGTGGCACACTCTGACAGTGGCCGGTGCGCCAGGGCTCCTACAGTGGCACTGCTGTTGCGGTTAGTCACCGGATCTTGGTGGCTAGATTTGGGACTTTGAAGACGGTCAATGTTGGGGAACATAGTAATTTCAAAAAAATTTCTACGCACACGCAAGATCATGGTGATGCATAGCAACGAGAGGGGAAAGTGTTGTCTACATACCCTTGAAGATCGCTAAGCGGAAGCGTTAGCACAATGCGGTTGATGTAGTCGTACGTCTTCACGGCCCGACCGATCAAGCACCGAAACTACGGCACCTCTGAGTTCTAGCACACGTTCAGCTCGATGACGTCCCTCGAACTCCGATCCAGCCGAGTGTCGAGGGAGAGTTCCGTCAGCACGACGGCGTGGTGACAATCTTGATGTTCTACCGTCGCAGGGCTTCGCCTAAGCACCGCTACGATATTATCGAGGTGGACTATGGTGGAGGGGGGCACCGCACACGGCTAAGAGATCCAAGGGATCAATTGTTGTGTCTTTTGTGCTAGCCCTGCCCCTCTATTTATATGTTGAGCCCCGGGGTCGAAACTTGGAGCAAAAGCCTCCTCAAAGTCGGTTTTGCCCGAAAGGCAAGAGTCCTTCTCGGACTCCAGGACCAAACGCCACAATCCTTGGCGTCTAGCCCAGATGCCATGGGCCTCGGCGTCTGGCCCAGGGCCAGACGCCAGGGTCTCCGGCGTTTGGCCCCCTGGCCTCCGCAAAACTCCTTTTGCACCGACCTAAAGCCTCATGGGCTTGACCCCTTGGCCTAACCATATCATCCAATATATGAATCTTTTTACGTCTCGACCATTTCGAGACTCCTCGTCATGTCCCCGATCTCATCCGGGACTCCGAACTCCTTCGGTACATCAAAACATGTAAACTCATAATATAACTGTCATCGAAACCTTAAGCGTGCGGACCCTACGGGTTCGAGAACAATGTAGACATGACAGAGACACGTCTCCGGTCAATAACCAATAGCGGAACCTGGATGCTCATATTGGCTCCCACATATTCTACAAAGATCTTTATCGGTCAGACCGCATAACAACATACGTTGTTCCCTTTGTCATCGGTATGTTACTTGCCCGAGATTCGATCATCGGTGTCCAATACCTAGTTCAATCTCGTTACCGACAAGTCTCATTACTCGTTACGTAATACGTCATCTCATAACCAAGTGATTCCAAAAATCCATCTTTGTGGAGTTTTAGTCATCTTGCCCAAAAGGCACGGTTCGCAAGCATCAAATGATTCATAACCAAGTGATTCCAAAAATCCATCTTTGTGGAGTTTCTTCATGCGCTTTACACTGATATGACCCAAACGGCAGTGCCACAAATAAGTTGCACTATCATTATTAACTTTGCATCTTTTGGCATCAATATTATGAATATGTGTATCACCACGATCGAGATCCAATAAACTATTTTCATTGGGTGTATAACCATCGAAGGTCTTATTCACGTAAACAGAATAATAATTATTCTTTAACTTTAAATGAATAACCGTATTGCAATAAACATGATCAAATCATATTCATGCTCAATGCAAACGCCAAATAACATTTATTTAGGTTTAACACTAATCCCGAAAGTATAGGGAGTGTGCGATGATGATCATATCAATCTTGAAACTACTTTCAACACTCATCGTCACTTCACCCTTCAACTAGTCTCTGTTTATTATGTAACTCCTGTTTCGAGTTACTAATCTTAGCAACCGAACAAGTATCAAATACTCAAGGGCTACTATAAACACTAGTAAGGCACACATCAATAACCTGTATATCAAATATACCCTTGTTCACTTTACCATCCTTCTTATCCACCAAATATTTAGGGCATTTCCGTTTCCAGTGACCATTTCCTTTGCAGTGTAAGCACTCAGTTTCAGGCTTTGGTCCAGCTTTGGTCTTCTTCACGGGAGTGACAACTTGCTTGTCTTTCCACTTGAAGTTCCCTTTCTTTCCTTTTGCCCTTCTCTTGAAACTAGTGGTCTTGTCAATCATCAACACTTGATGCTCTTTCTTAATTTCTACCTTCGTCGATTTCAACATCACGAAGAGCTTGGGAATCGTTTTCGTCATCCCTTGCATACTATAGTTCATCATGAAGTTCTAGTAACTTAGTGATGGTGACTAGAGAATTCTGTCAATCACTATCTTATCTGGAAGATTAACTCCCACTTGATTCAAGCGATTGAAGTACCCAGACAATCTAAGTACATGCTCACTAGTTGAGCGATTCTTCTCCATCTTTTAGCTATAGAACTTGTTAGAGACTTCATATCTCTCAACTCGGGTATTTGCTTGAAATATTAACTTCAAATCCTGGAACATCTTATATGGTCCATGACGTTCAAAACGTCTTTGAAGTCCCGATTCTAAGCCATAAGGCATGGTGCACAAAACTATCAAGTAGTCATCATATTGAGCTAGCCAAACGTTCATAACGTCTGCATCTGCTCCTGCAATAGGTCTGTCACCTAGCGGTGCATTAAGGACATAATTCTTCTGTGCAGCAATGAGGATTAACCTCAGATCACGGATCAAATCCGCAACATTGCTACTAACATTTTTCAACATAGTTTTCTCTAGGAACATATCAAAATAAACATATGAAAGCAACAACGCGAGCTATTGATCTACAACATAATTTGCAAAATACTACTAGGACTAAGTTCATGATAAATTTAAGTTCAATTAATCATATTACTTAAGAACTCCCACTTAGACAGACATCTCTCTAGTCATCTAAGTGATCACGTGATCCAAATCAACTAAACCATGACCGATCATCACGTGAGATGGAGTAGTTTTCAATGGTGAACATCACTATGTTGATCATATCTACTATATGATTCACGCTCGACCTTTCGGTCTCCGTGCTCCGAGGCCATATCTGCATATGCTAGGCTCGTCAAGTTTAACCTGAGTATTCCGCGTGTGCAAAACTGGCTTGCACCCGTTGTAGATGGACGTAGAGCTTATCACACCCGATCATCACGTGGTGTCTGGGCACGACGAACTTTGGCAACGGTGCATACTCAGGGAGAACACTTCTTGATAATTAGTGAGAGATCATCTTAAAATGCTACCGTCAATCAAAGCAAGAATAAGATGTATAATAGATAAACATCATATGCAATCAAAATATGTGACATGATATGGCCATGATCATCTTGCGCCTTTGATCTCCATCTCCAAAGTACTGTCATGATCTCTATCGTCACCGGCACGACACCATGATCTTCATCATCTTGATCTATATCAATGTGTCATCACATGGTTGTCTCACCAACTATTGCTCTTGCAACTATTGCTATCGTATAGCGATAAAGTAAAGCAATTATTTGGCACTTGCATCTTATGCAACAAAAAGACATCCATAGGGCTTCTGCCAGTTGCCGATAACTTCAACAAAACATGATCATCTCATACAAAAACTTATATCTCATCACGTCTTGACCATATCACATCACAACATGCCCTGCAAAAACAAGTTAGACGTCCTCTACTTTGTTGTTGCAAGTTTTACGTGGCTGCTACGGGCTTAGCAAGAATCGTTCTCACCTACGCATCAAAACCGCAATGATAGTTTGTCAAATAGACTCCGTTTTAACCTTCGCAAGGACCGGGCGTAGTCACACTCGGTTCAACTAAAATTGGAGAAACTGACACCCGCCAGCCACCAGTGTGCAAAGCACGTTGGTAGAACCAGTCTCGCGTAAGCGTACGCGTAATGTCGGTCCGGGCCGCTTCATCCAACAATACCGCCGAACCAAAGTATGACATGCTGGTAGGCAGTATGACTTATATCGTCTACAACTCACTTGTGTTCTACTCGTGCATATAACATCAACGCATAAAACCTAGGCTCGGATGCCACTGTTGGGGAACGTAGTAATTTCAAAAAATTTCCTACGCACACGCAAGATCATGGTGATGCATAGCAACGAGAGGGGAGAGTGTTGTCTACATACCCTTGAAGATCGCTAAGCGGAAGCGTTAGCACAACGCGGTTGATGTAGTCGTACGTCTTCACGGCCCGACCGATCAAGCACCGAAACTACGGCACCTCCGAGTTCTAGCACACGTTCAGCTCAATGACGTCCCTCGAACTCCGATTCAGCCGAGTGTCGAGGGAGAGTTCCGTCAGCACGACGGCGTGGTGACGATCTTGATGTTCTACCGTCGCAGGGCTTCGCCTAAGCACCGCTACGATATTATCGAGGTGGACTATGGTGGAGGGGGGCACCGCACACAGCTAAGAGATCCAAGGGATCAATTGTTGTGTCTTTGGTGCTAGCCCTGGCCCTCTATTTATATGTTGAGCCCCGGGGTCGAAACTTGGAGCAAAAGCCTCCTCAAAGTCGGTTTTGCCCGAAAGGCAAGAGTCCTTCTCGGACTCCAGGACCAAACGCCACAATCCTTGGCGTCTGGCCCAGACGCCATGGGCCTCGGCGTCTGGCCCAGGGCCAGACGCCAGGGTCTCCGGCGTTTGGCCCCTTGGCCTCCGCAAAACTCCTTTTGCACCGACCTAAAGCCTCATGGGCTTGACCCCTTGGCCTAACCATATCATCCAATATATGAATCTTTACGTCTCGACCATTTCGAGACTCCTCGTCATGTCCCCGATCTCATCCGGGACTCCGAACTTCTTCGGTACATCAAAACATGTAAACTCATAATATAACTGTCATCGAAACCTTAAGCATGCGGACCCTACGGGTTCGAGAACAATGTAGACATGACCGAGACACGTCTCCGGTCAATAACCAATAGCGGAACCTGGATGCTCATATTGGCTCCCACATATTCTACGAAGATCTTTATCGGTCAGACCGCATAACAACATACGTTGTTCCCTTTGTCATCGGTATGTTACTTGCCCGAGATTCGATCGTCGGTGTCCAATACCTAGTTCAATCTCGTTACCGACAAGTCTATTTACTCGTTACGTAATACGTCATCTCATAACTAACTCATTAGTTACATGCTTGCAAGGCTTAGGTGATGAGTATTACCGAGAGGGCCCAGAGATACCTCTCCGACAATCGGAGTGACAAATCCTAATCTCGAATGATGCCAACCCAACATGTACCTTCGGAAACACCTGTAGAGCACCTTTATAATCACCCAGTTACGTTGTGACGTTTGGTAGCACACAAAGTGTTCTTCCGGTAAACGGGAGTTGCATAATCTCATAGTTACAGGAACATGTATAAGTCATGAAGAAAGCAATAGCAACATACTAAACGATCAAGTGCTAAGCTAACGGAATGGGTCAAGTCAATCACATCATTCTCCTAATGATGTGATCCCGTTAATCAAATGACAACTCTTTTGTCCATGGCTAGGAAACATAACCATCTTTGATAAACGAGCTAGTCAAGTAGAGGCATACTAGTGACACTATGTTTGTCTATGTATTCACACATGTATTATGTTTCCGGTTAATACAATTATAGCATGAATAATAAACATTTATCATGAAATAAGGAAATAAATAATAACTTTATTATTGCCTCTAGGGCATATTTCCTTCAGTCTCCCACTTGCACTAGAGTCAATAATCTAGTTCACATCGTCATGTGATTTAACACCAATATTCATATCTGTATATGATTAACACCCATAGTTCACATCTTCATGTGACCAACACCCAAAGGGTTTACTAGAGTCAATAATCTAGTTCACATCACTATGTGATTAACACCCAAAGAGTACTAAGGTGTGATCATGTTTTGCTCGTGAGAGAAGCTTAGTCAACGGGTCTGTCACATTCAGAGCTGTATGTATTTTGCAAATATTCTATGTCTACAATGATCTGCACGGAGCTAGTCTAGCTAATTGCTCCCACTTTCAATATGTATCCAGATTGAGACTTAGAGTCATCTGGATTGGTGTAAAAGCTTGCACCGATGTAACTCTTTACGACGGACTCTTTTATCACCTCCATAATCGAGAAATATTTCCTTAGTTCTCACTAAGGATTTTCTTGACCGCTGTCCAGTGATCTACTCTTAGATCAAAATTGTATTCCTATGTCAAACTCAGAGCAAGGTATACAATAGGTCTGGTTCACAGCATAGCATACTTTATAGAACCTATGACTAAGGCATAGGGAATGACTTTCATTCTCTTTTCTATTTTCTGCCATGGTCGGGATTTGAGTCTTACTCAATTTCACACATTTGCAACACAGGCAAGAACTCTTTCTTTGACTGTTCCATTTTGAACTACTTCAAAATCTTGACAAGGTATGTACTTTTGAAAAACTTATCAAGCGTCTTTAACTATCTCAATAGATCTTGATGCTCAATATGTAAGTAGTTTTTACTGAGGTATTTCTTTTAAAGAACTCCTTTAAAACACTCCTTTATGCTTTGCAGAATAATTCTACATTATTTCCGATCAACAATATGTCATTCACATATACTTATCAGAAATGCTGTAGTGCTCCCACTCACTTTCTTGTAAATACATGCCTTTTCAAAAGTCTATATTAAACCATATGCTTTGATCAACTCATCAAAGTGTATATTCCAACTCCGAGATGCTTGCACCAGTCCATAGATGGATCGCTGGAGCTTGCACACTTTGTTAGTACCTTTAGGATTGACAAAACCTTTTGGTTGCATCATATACAACTCTTCGTTAAGAAAACCATTAGGGAATGCAGTTTTGACATCCATTTGCCAGATTTCATAAAATATGGCAATTACTAACATGATTCGGACAGACTTAAGCATCGCTACAGTTGAGAAAATCTCATTGTAGTCAACACCTTGAACTTGTCAAAAAACCTTTTTGCGACAAGTCGAGCTTTGTAGATAGTAACACTACTATCAACGTCCGTCTTCCTCTTGAAGATCCATTTATTTAACATGGCTCGCTGATCATCGAGCAAGTCAATCAAAGTCCATACTTTGTTCTCATACATGGATCATATCTCAGATTTTATGGTCTCAAGCCATTTTGCGGAATCTGGGCTCATCATCGCTTCCTCATAGTTCGTAGGTTCATCATGGTCTAGTAACATGACTTCCAGAATAGTATTACCGTACTACTCTAGTGCGGACTGTACTTTGGAAGACCTACGAGGTTTTGTAGTAACTCGATCTGAAGTTTCATGATCATCATCATTAGCTTCCTCACTAATTGGTGTAGGAATCACTGGAACTGATTTCCGTGATGAACTACTTTCCAATTCGGGAGAAGGTACTATTACCTCATCAAGTTCTACTTTCCTCCCACTCACTTATTTTGAGAGAAACTCTTTCTCTAGAAAGGATCCATTCTTAGCAACGAATGTTTTGCCTTCGGATCTGTGATAGAAGGAGTACCCAACAGTTTCCTTTGGGTATTCTATGAAGACGCACTTCTCCGATTTGGGTTTGAGCTTATCAGGTTGAAACTTTTTTCACATAAGCATCGCAACTCCAAATTTTTAGAAACGACAGCTTAGGTTTATTGCTAAACCATAGTTCATACGGTGTCGTCTCAACAGATTTAGATGGTGCCCTATTTAATGTGAATGCAGCTGTCTCTAATGCATAACCCCAAAACGATATTGGTAAATCAGTAAGAGACATCATAGATCGCACCATATCCAATAAAGTGCGGTTACGACGTTCGGACACACCATAATGTTGTGGTGTTCCAGGTGGCGTGAGCTGTGAAACTATTCCACATTGTTTTAATTGAAGACCAAACTCGTAACTCAAATATTCATCTCCATGATCAGATCGCAGAAACTTTATTTTCTTGTTACGATGATTTTCCACTTCACTCTGAAATTCTTTGAACCTTTCAACTATTTTAGACTTATGTTTCATCAAGTAGATATACCAATATCTGCTCAAATCATCTGTGAAGGTCAGAAAATAACGATACCCGCCGCGAGCCTCAACACTCATCGGATCGCATACATCAGTATGTATTATTTCCAATAAGTTAGTTGCTCGCTCCATTGTTCCGGAGAACGGAGTTTTAGTCATCTTGCCAAAAAGGCACGGTTCGCAAGCATCAAATGATTCATAACCAAGTGATTCCAAAAATCCATCTTTGTGGAGTTTCTTCATGCGCTTTACACCGATATGACCCAAACGGCAGTGCCACAAATAAGTTGCACTATCATTATTAACTTTGCGTCTTTTGGCATCAATATTATGAATATGTGTATCACCACGATCGAGATCCAACAAACTATTTTCATTGGGTGTATAACCATCGAAGGTCTTATTCACGTAAACAGAATAACAATTATTCTTTAACTTTAAATGAATAACCGTATTGCAATAAACATGATCAAATCATATTCATGCTCAATGCAAACGCCAAATAACATTTATTTAGGTTTAACACTAATCCCGAAAGTATAGGGAGTGTGCGATGATGATCATATCAATCTTGAAACTACTTTCAACACTCATCGTCACTTCACCCTTCAACTAGTCTCTGTTTATTCTGTAACTCCTGTTTCGAGTTACTAATCTTAGCAACCGAACAAGTATCAAATACTCAAGGGCTACTATAAACACTAGTAAGGCACACATCAATAACCTGTATATCAAATATACCCTTGTTCACTTTACCATCCTTCTTATCCACCAAATATTTAGGGCATTTCCGTTTCCAGTAACCATTTCCTTTGCAGTGTAAGCACTCAGTTTCAGGCTTTGGTCCAGCTTTGGTCTTCTTCACGGGAGTGACAACTTGCTTGTCTTTCCACTTGAAGTTCCCTTTCTTTCCTTTTGCCCTTCTCTTGAAACTAGTGGTCTTGTCAATCATCAACACTTGATGCTCTTTCTTAATTTCTACCTTCGTCGATTTCAACATCACGAAGAGCTTGGGAATCGTTTTCGTCATCCCTTGCATACTATAGTTCATCATGAAGTTCTAGTAACTTAGTGATGGTGACTAGAGAATTCTGTCAATCACTATCTTATCTGGAAGATTAACTCCCACTTGATTCAAGCGATTGAAGTACCCAGACAATCTAAGTACATGCTCACTAGTTGAGCGATTCTTCTCCATCTTTTAGCTATAGAACTTGTTAGAGACTTCATATCTCTCAACTCGGGTATTTGCTTGAAATATTAACTTCAAATCCTGGAACATCTTATATGGTCCATGACGTTCAAAACGTCTTTGAAGTCCCGATTCTAAGCCATAAGGCATGGTGCACAAAACTATCAAGTAGTCATCATATTGAGCTAGCCAAACGTTCATAACGTCTGCATCTGCTCCTGCAATAGGTCTGTCACCTAGCGGTGCATTAAGGACATAATTCTTCTGTGCAGCAATGAGGATTAACCTCAGATCACGGATCAAATCCGCAACATTGCTACTAACATTTTTCAACATAGTTTTCTCTAGGAACATATCAAAATAAACATATGAAAGCAACAACGCGAGCTATTGATCTACAACATAATTTGCAAAATACTACTAGGACTAAGTTCATGATAAATTTAAGTTCAATTAATCATATTACTTAAGAACTCCCACTTAGACAGACATCTCTCTAGTCATCTAAGTGATCACGTGATCCAAATCAACTAAACCATGACCGATCATCACGTGAGATGGAGTAGTTTTCAATGGTGAACATCACTATGTTGATCATATCTACTATATGATTCACGCTCGACCTTTCGGTCTCCGTGCTCCGAGGCCATATGTGCATATGCTAGGCTCGTCAAGTTTAACCTGAGTATTCCGCGTGTGCAAAACTGGCTTGCACCCGTTGTAGATGGACGTAGAGCTTATCACACCCGATCATCACGTGGTGTCTGGGCACGACGAACTTTGGCAACGGTGCATACTCAGGGAGAACACTTCTTGATAATTAGTGAGAGATCATCTTAAAATGCTACCGTCAATCAAAGCAAGAATAAGATGTATAATAGATAAACATCATATGCAATCAAAATATGTGACATGATATGGCCATGATCATCTTGCGCCTTTGATCTCCATCTCCAAAGTACTGTCATGATCTCTATCGTCACCGGCACGACACCATGATCTTCATCATCTTGATCTATATCAATGTGTCATCACATGGTTGTCTCACCAACTATTGCTCTTGCAACTATTGCTATCGTATAGCGATAAAGTAAAGCAATTATTTGGCACTTGCATCTTATGCAACAAAAAGACATCCATAGGGCTTCTGCCAGTTGCCGATAACTTCAACAAAACATGATCATCTCATACAAAAACTTATATCTCATCACGTCTTGACCATATCACATCACAACATGCCCTGCAAAAACAAGTTAGACGTCCTCTACTTTGTTGTTGCAAGTTTTACGTGGCTGCTACGGGCTTAGCAAGAACCGTTCTCACCTACGCATCAAAACCGCAATGATAGTTTGTCAAATAGACTCCGTTTTAACCTTCGCAAGGACCGGGCGTAGTCACACTCGGTTCAACTAAAGTTGGAGAAACTGACACCCGCCAGCCACCAGTGTGCAAAGCACGTTGGTAGAACCAGTCTCGCGTAAGCGTACGCGTAATGTCGGTCCGGGCCGCTTCATCCAACAATACCGCCGAACCAAAGTATGACATGCTGGTAGGCAGTATGACTTATATCGTCTACAACTCACTTGTGTTCTACTCGTGCATATAATATCAACGCATAAAACCTAGGCTCGGATGCCACTGTTGGGGAACGTAGTAATTTCAAAAAATTTCCTACGCACACGCAAGATCATGGTGATGCATAGCAACGAGAGGGGAGAGTGTTGTCTACATACCCTTGAAGATCGCTAAGCGGAAGCGTTAGCACAACGCGGTTGATGTAGTCGTACGTCTTCACGGCCCGACCGATCAAGCACCGAAACTACGGCACCTCCGAGTTCTAGCACACGTTCAGCTCAATGACGTCCCTCGAACTCCGATTCAGCCGAGTGTCGAGGGAGAGTTCCGTCAGCACGACGGCGTGGTGACGATCTTGATGTTCTACCGTCGCAGGGCTTCGCCTAAGCACCGCTACGATATTATCGAGGTGGACTATGGTGGAGGGGGGCACCGCACACGGCTAAGAGATCCGAGGAATCAATTGTTGTGTCTTTGGTGCTAGCCCTGCCCCTCTATTTATATGTTGAGCCCCGGGGTCGAAACATGGAGCAAAAGCCTCCTCAAAGTTGGTTTTGCCCGAAAGGCAAGAGTCCTTCTCGGACTCCAGGACCAAACGCCACAATCCTTGGCGTCTGGCCCAGACGCCATGGGCCTCGGCGTCTGGCCCAGGGCCAGACGCCAGGGTCTCCGGCGTTTGGCCCCCTGGCCTCCGCAAAACTCCTTTTGCACCGACCTAAAGCCTCATGGGCTTGACCCCTTGGCCTAACCATATCATCCAATATATGAATCTTTACGTCTCGACCATTTCGAGACTCCTCGTCATGTCCCCGATCTCATCCGGGACTCCGAACTCCTTCGGTACATCAAAACATGTAAACTCATAATATAACTGTCATCGAAACCTTAAGCATGCGGACCCTACGGGTTCGAGAACAATGTAGACATGACCGAGACACGTCTCCGGTCAATAACCAATAGCGGAACCTGGATGCTCATATTGGCTCCCACATATTCTACGAAGATCTTTATCGGTCAGACCGCATAACAACATACGTTGTTCCCTTTGTCATCGGTATGTTACTTGCCCAAGATTCGATCGTCGGTGTCCAATACCTAGTTCAATCTCGTTACCGACAAGTCTCTTTACTCGTTACGTAATACGTCATCTCATAACTAACTCATTAGTTACATGCTTGCAAGGCTTAGGTGATGAGTATTACCGAGAGGGCCCAGAGATACCTCTCCCACAATCGGAGTGACAAATCCTAATCTCGAATTATGCCAACCCAACATGTACCTTCGGAAACACCTGTAGAGCAACTTTATAATCACCCAGTTACGTTGTGACGTTTGGTAGCACACAAAGTGTTCTTCCGGTAAACGAGAGTTGCATAATCTCATAGTTACAGGAACATGTATAAGTCATGAAGAAAGCAATAGCAACATACTAAACGATCAAGTGCTAAGCTAACGGAATGGGTCAAGTCAATCACATCATTCTCCTAATGATGTGATCCCGTTAATCAAATGACAACTCTTTTGTCCATGGCTAGGAAACATAACCATCTTTGATAAACGAGCTAGTCAAGTAGAGGCATACTAGTGACACTATGTTTGTCTATGTATTCACACATGTATTATGTTTCCGGTTAATACAATTATAGCATGAATAATAAACATTTATCATGAAATAAGGAAATAAATAATAACTTTATTATTGCCTCTAGGGCATATTTCCTTCAGTCAAGACGGTGCACAGGTTGTCGGGTGGATTCCTTGGGACGGATCCGGGTGAAAACCTGGTATTCGGTCGTTCACCGGAGTCGGTGATGATGATGCCCTTATCATCGTTTCCTTCATGAAGGCATCATCGAGGTGAAACTCCCAACCCTACCCAATACCTCCGGGGGAAACCCTAAATCAGTTGATCGGATGACGACGGCATTCATGTGTCGTTACCCCCTTGGGGACGGCATTCTTGGAGATGCACTCGGTCTCGAGGGACCATCGGTTGGCTTCTTCGGTGGAGCGGTGTTTCTTTCTACATATTCATGGCGGAGGTTCTTGGCGGCATGGAGCAATGGAGGCTTGGCGTCAGATATATGGCGATGGACACGTGCAGGAGGTTGACGCTGCCTGGCGTTGTGGTGGCGTCGGCAGCAGCTAGACCGGGCAAGGTAGGTGCAGCAATACAGCTCTGAAGATGAATTGGTGGCAGGTGGACGCGGCGGCCTCATACCCGGCAGGCGTCCTGGTTGAGGAGCACGCCGGACTGGTGGATGCCATACCCGGTAGACGTCCTGGTTTGGATCTCAGGTCTTAGATGTTTAGGTTTGCTGCGAGGTCTGTTTGGTATTAGGCCCAGACTATCAGCATCTCTTCATCAATTGGATAGGAGTAGCGATAGTTTTGTTGTCTAGACGGTGACTTCAGTCTTACTGTTGTATGACTTTATAAGGTCTTGTGTGAATAATTAATAAAATGGCTCCATGCATCGTCCAGATGCGGAGGCCGGGAGTCCTCCTCCATTTTAAAAAAATCCTACGGAGGAAAATTCGATATGCTAGTTGATACGCATGATCCGCTAAGATTGCTGTTGAATTCCTTTCATGAGAAAGTAGTCTTAACTGAAAGTTAGCAAAGATCACCTAGCTAGCGGTGCTGCTTCTTTCAGCAAGCCCGACGTGATCCGATGCCGTCTCCTGCAAAGCAAAAGCATTGGCATCTAGAGGTTCTGCAATATCTTTACTAGCTACTGAACTAGTACAATAGAATAGAACAGTGCAGTCGAACTGAGGTTACTGCTCATTTTATTATATATATTAGTACTACTTAGCTTCTTCCTTCCGTTCTGTCATACACACACACACAAAGTGAAAGTTGCCACAACCTTTGTTCGAACTAAATCTTGTAGTACTAGCTTTGTTGCTCATGCATGCAAACCACGAATGCAAGAAAGATGTATAAAGTTGGTTTGGGAGGAGCTGCAGATAGTAGCACACTGACACTGATCTTGGATGTTGGAAGCATGTGGAATCTAATAGTACCTTGAAAACTTGAGCTTGGTTGCGCTCGAGAGACGGCGCCGGGGGCGACTGCTTTGCAAGGACACTGGATGAGATGGGAGGCTCGTGTGCATTTCGATGGCTCTTCTTGATTGCTACGTGATACTGCATCGCTCTATTTCTATTCAAGACATTTTGTACACGGCTGTGCGCCTAAGTAGGCAAAAATGTCAAAAAGGAAATAAAAACTGTACACACTGTGTCGGAGTGCGAATGCATGGAGTACGGAAAGTAAGTTACTGAAATCAATCATACCTAAATACTCCCTTCGTCCCAAAATTCTAGTTACGTTTTAGTGTTAAATATATCCGTACCTAGACAAATCTAAGACAAGAATTTTTGAGACGGAGTGAGTATTAAAATTTGTAGATTGCTGATCACGCGTGCAGCAGGATGCCATTGTGCATCCGAAACCAGTTTATAAACGTCATATGCATCGTCCATGTAAGCCGTGTGGTACAAAAGGCCAATCAACCTTTCGAAATGTATCTAGGCGTTAAATTGGGCCATATTCGGCCGGGGCCCACTAGCAGAACCGGCTCGGTGTCTAAACAAAATATAAGAGAGATGGCTTTCAGAAAAAAGCCCTCCACATCTAGCGGGCTAGCCCAGTAACACGGTTTGTCCGCTACACTTTGTAGGTTTGTGCTGCTCCGGTCTATTTTTTCGTTGGTTTTATTTGTTTTCATCACTTGTTTTCTATGGTTTTTCTATTTTCCTCATTTTGCTTTGGTTTCTTTGTTTTTTCTTTATCATACTTTGATTTTTTAGCTTTTCTCTTGGTTTCTTTGTCAGTTTTTGTCTGCTTTCTTTTCTTCAACACATGTTTACTTTTTTCTCAATACACAATGCACAGTTATAGAGCACATGGCAAATATTTTTTGGATATATGTTGGATAGTTTTTAATCACGTGATGTAGTACATTTAAGAAAATAATTGTTTAAAAAACCTTTTTGAATACACGGTAACATTTTACCATGTACAGTTGATCATTTTTTAATGCCCATAATTTTTTTCTAAACTATGCAAAAGAATTGATCTCATTGGATAAACATTTTGAAAAAAATGCACGTACATTTTTTTTGAACAGGTGATTTTTTTTCAAATGCATCTATATTTTCATTGGAAATAAAAAAATTAACCTACAAGGAATTTTTTTACATTGTCAATTACATTTTTAAAAATTCCATGAACTTTCTTTGAAATTCTGTCATATTTTCATAAAAAGTCACGTACTCCTCTGTCCCATAATATAAGAATGTTTTTAAACCTGTTTTAGCTTAAAAGGCGTTCTTATATTATGGGATGGAGGGTGTATATTATAGTATGTACATATTTTAAAAATAGTATAAATATTCCAACACAAACATGTTTGCTACAGGGTGTACACATTTTTTTGCAAGTTTCGCATGCTTTTTTTGGAACACAGGAACTTTTTTGATTGGCATGAACATTCTTTTTAAAGTTATAAACATTTTATTAGAACTGTGCTAACAATATTTCTACTCTAGGTTAACATATTTTTAAAGTTTTCTAAGTAAATTTAAAATTTTGAACTAAATGCGTTAGAAATGTAAATAAGAGTAAAAAAGTGAAAATTAAGTGATGACCGCCCGACGAGCCAGCTTCCCGTGGAAGCACAGATTGTGCTTTTTATTTTTTGGCAAGAACACATAAAAAATGAAAGTTAACAACTTAAATCTATTATACTAACTTCTATCCTCATGCATGCAAATTAGAAATGCAAGAAAACTATGCAAGGTTGGTTCGGGAGGAGCTGTAAGAGAGTACTCTAACAAACTAGCGCTAATCTTCTTGGATGTTTGAGGTATGTGGATAAGAGCATCTGCAGTCGGATCCCCAAACTGACCAGGCGGAGGACCAGTCAGTGCATGATCACAAAAACGTGACCCAATCGGCCTCCCCAAACCGGACATCCGGGCAGATTTGCAACCCTCAAACCCAGCCCAAATCTAGGGCAGTTATGGGAGGCCCGGATGCGTCCGGGCACGTCCGTCACGTTGGACCAGCCCACCTGGACCTCACAAGTATCCCCACTCCGGGCGAACCCTAGACCATAGTCAAAGCATACTTCACTCTACTCTCAGTCTCCTCTTCTCCCCGTCCCGCCCCTTCCGATCCATGTCGAGCTCCGACAACAGAGCAACGTCCGGTGACTGACCCGGCGACGACAACGACTAGGTGTCGTTGTTGTGCGAGGTGTAGCCGGACAACGTGGAGGAGCTCGCCGTCCACATTGCTACGCTGGGCGCGGCTGGACAGGGACAAAAGCGAAAGCTCTAGCTCCGTGTCATCCCACGTCGCTCGTCGCATCTGCGTAGCTCCGGTGCTCCGCATCAATTTCGGCCGATCGCCCCCACGCCCTTCTCTACCTGCTCCAGATGGCGTCCCCGGCAACCGTTAGGTCCTTGCGCTATCGGCGCTGCGTGGACACAGACGCCCGAATCTGAGGCGCGGACTGCACGCCGTGAGAGGCACCGGGCCAGGAAGAGGACGACAGCGGTGAAGGCGACGCGCTCCTGCTGACCCCGCTTGCGCCCTCTGGTCGATCTGAAGGACCAGTTCCCCTTGTCGGTCCTCCGCGGCTCGTACACACACCACACACACAAAATGAAAGTTAGGCCAACTCCACCGCGCGACCCCATCCTGTCCGGACCCGTCCGTTTGGGGTAAAACGGACAAACGGGGCGGCCCAGCGCGCGGGAGCAAACGGACTTTTGTCCGTTTTGTGTCCGCTTTCGACCCATCTGTGGCCCAAGTTTGCGCCGCATTTGGGGGTGAAACGGACACCACGCGGACGCGCCGGCCGTCTGCGCGTGTCCTTTCCTGGCCCGCCCGTCGGTGGCACAGGACGGGCCTTTTTATATCCGCCCTCCTCCCTCCCTCCGGCCGCATCCCACTCCACTCTTCTCCACTCTTCCCCACTGTTTCCCTCGTCGCCGCCGCCGCCCGCTGCCATTGCAGCCGTGCAACTCGGACGCGCGCTCGCCCAGCCCCTTCCCCTCGTCGTCGCCGAGCTACCCAAGCATGGCCACCTGGTTTGCGCACCCGCCGGCCGGATTTGGGGCGGATCCGATCGGTCTTGAGCTCGCCCGACTGTGGGAGGCCGGGCCGCACCATGGACTGGCCGGACACCTCGCCTGAAGGCCCTGGCAGGGCCGCAAGGCCACATGCAGGCAGTGGATCGTCCTCTAGCCGCTCGGTGCACTGTTGGTGGTCCGCCGGCAGATACACGAATGGCGGCCGGCCGGGCTCGGTGCTTGCCCAAAAGCTCGTCGGCGCACCGTTGCCCCTCATCAAGTGTGCCCACTGCCCAAGGGTGGTCGTGCGCCGCGTGTCTACAACGCCGGAGCATCCCGGATGGGTGTTCATCAAGTGCTTAAACGATGGGGTATGCACTTTTTTTAGCTTCGATTTGTGCTCTCGAATTAGACTTAGTTGTGCTAATTTTAAGTTTTATTGTGTAGAATGGATGCAAGTTTTGGTATTGGGAAGAATAGTACATCGATATATTGATAGAGCGAAATTTAGTACATGTTCGTGCACTTTTAGCTAGCCTAGAGGCTTTAGATGAGACAAATGCCCTTGTTGCTAGATTAGAGGCTAGGCACGATACTACGTGCGAAGAAGCAATAAGGCACGATACTACGTGTGAGGAAGCAACGTCGACTTCTAGCTTGAAGAAAAAAGGAGGGTGCAACGTCGAGCCTCCTCCACAGATCAACAATGAGTGCATCGAGAAGGCCCTAACCCAACTCAAGGGAGCAGTTATGGAAGTTGGGTATCTTCTCAAATGTATTCTTATGTTCTTGTTTTATTTGGCCTTGATTTACTAGTCAAAATGTAATGATGTATTGTCATGTACCAAAAATGAATGATAAAAAAAGTTTAAGGACTTGCAAAGAAATGTGCACACGGACAAGATGCGGCCGGGATGCATCCGCGCGCTGGGCGCACGGCCACCGCATCCCGGAAACTGGCCGGACACGACCCCATTGCCCTACCCAAACGGACAGAATCCGGACAAAACGGACGTCTGTTTGGGGTCGCGCGGTGGAGTTGGCCTTACCACAACCTTCTTTTGAGTGAAATCTTGTAGTACTAGCTTTGTTGCTGATGCATGCAGACCACGAATGCAAGAAAGACGTATAAAGTTGGTTTGGGAGGAGCTGCAAGAGAGTAGCAGAGACACTGATCTTGGACGTTGGAAGCATGTGGAATGTATGCAGTACGATGGCTCTTCTCGAAATTTGAGCTACTGCCCATGTACAGTTCGATGGTCTTCTTTCAAGACATTTTGTACACCGCCCAAGTAAGCAAAATTGCAAAAATGTCAAAAAGGAAAAAAAGCTGGACACGCCGTGTCGGAGTGCAAATGCATGCAGTACGGGAAGTAAGCTACCGAAATCAATCAATCATATATATATATAAGATTTGTAGATTGCTGATCACCCTTTCCGCGGGATGCAAATCCACCGTCCGAAACCAGCTTATAAATGTCATGCGTGTCGTCCATGTAAGCCGGGTGGTACTAAAGGCGAATCAACCTTGGGAAATACTTTTTCTTTTGAGACAAACCTTGGGAAATACTAATACATAGACGTTCAATTAGGCCGTAGTCTTTCCGACGGAGCCCATCGGCCCAATTGTTTTTCTTGTGTAAACAAACAGATAGTATCCTTTTTCTCTCTTTTTTCTTTTTTTCTTTTCTGCTTATTTCCTTTTTTTCTCTTTTGAAAATCAAAACAAAAAAACGTTGAATTTCTCAATCATTTCTTGAAAACATGAACGTTTTTTAAAACAGAGAACAAATATGAAGACGTGCACAGTTTTTTAAAGCACGAAATTTTTTTGAATTTTGATTTTTTTAAAACAAAGAATAATTTTGAAAAGTTCTAAACAAATTTGGGACCACAAAAAAAATTTAAAGCATGAATTTTTTTTGAATCTTAACAAGAAAATTTTGAAAATGAGAACCATTTAAAAAAACCCCGAACAAATTTGGAAGCGTGAACAATTCTTTAAAAGCACAAACATTTTTTGAATCTTGAGAACAAACTTTGAAACTGCGAACCTTTTTAAAAAATCCTGAATAAATTCATAAACATGAACAATTTTTGAAAATACGAACATTGAATGAATTTTGAGAACAAATTTCGAAAAACAAGAAACTTTTTTGAAAATCCAGAAGAATTTTTGAAAACCCAGAACATTTTTTTTGCAAATCCGCAAATTTTTTCTAAAAAGCAAAAACTTGAGGAACAAATTTTGAGAATACCTAAGATTTTTTGAAAATCCAGAACATTTTTCTGAAAAGAGCGGAAACATTTTCGTAATTTGAAGAACATTTTTTGAAACCTCAGATTATTTTATGGAAATCAACAACATTTTTCTAAAAAGCAAAAAAAATCCAAATATCAAGAACATTTTTCGAAAATCCTGAACTTTTTTTGAGAATTCAAAACATTTTTTAAACAGAAACAGAAAAAGAAAGAAGCAGAAAATAGTAAAGAGAAAAGAAAACGAAAAAAGAAAAAAATGGTTCTGGGAACCCCAAACCGGAAAAAACCGGCTGAGAAAGTCTAGAAGGTTCCCAAAACCGGAATCTGTGAAACGTGTTAAACAGGCCCGCCCATTTAAATCGCTCGCCTCTGGTTGCCCAACATCTTGACGCAACTAGCGTCAAATAGGATATTCCCTCCTATCCAGCGCGTTCAGCGCCGCCGAACAAAACTGGCGCTCACTGCGGCGCTTTGGTGGGCCGGCCCACGAACACACACTGCAGCAGCCAAAAAAAACCATAAAAACTTGTTAAGCTGAGGATTCGAACTCACGACGCTAAATAGCCCATACGCGGTTCACATTTGCAGCCACGCTGTCCGAAAAATTACAAGTTCACAGATTAAAAGAAAAAGTTCTCGAAATTTTTCACAATAAAAAGGTTCATAAGTTGACAAAAGCTTACGAGAATTAAAAATGTTCATAAATTAGAAACAGTTCACTAATTTCAGAAAAGTTATTGAATTTTAAAAAGTTCACCAGTTTGAAAAAAGTTCACGGATTAAAAAAGTTCATGAAAATTTTGAATAAGTTCATGAAATACAAAATAGTTCATGAAAATCGAAAAAAGGTCATCGATATCGAAATAAAGTTCATCAATGTTTTCTCGTTCATCCCTTGCTCAGGTCGCTCGCCAGCTCAGTCGATGTAATCGTTCGTCTGTCTTTTTTTTCTTTATGTTTTCTTTTGTTTCTTCACCGGTTATTTTAGTTTTCTATTTGCTTTGATTTTATCGGTTTTCTTTGCTTCTTTCATGTTTTTTTAGTTTTCCTTCATTTCTTTGGTTCTTTTCGGATTCCAATGTATTTTTTCATTTTTTGGTTCCTTTGTTTTTCTTTGTTTATTTTGTCTTTTTTTGTTTTCCTTTGTTTATTTTGTTTTTCTCAGCTTTCATTGTTTTCATTCTTTTGCACTGGTTTTCTTTGGGTTTTTGTTTTTATCGGTTTTCTTCATTTTTCTGTGGTTTTTTTTGTCTATTTTCATCAGTTTATTGTTTTGTTCAATATATGTCATCTT